>NW_027593864.1:0-25707 GCF_964213995.1 Mustelus asterias | reverse complement strand
CCCCTCTGGCCCCTCCCCCCCAGCCCCCCCCCCTCTGGCCCCTCCCCCCCCAGCCCCTCCCTCTGGGCTCCTCCCCCCCCAGCCCCCCCCCTCTGGCCCCTCGCCCCCCCTCTGGCCCCTCTCCCCCCCAGCCCCCCCCTCTGGCCCCTCCCCCCCAGCCCCCCATCTGGCCCCTCCCCCCCAGGCCCCTCCCCCCCGGCCCCCAGCCCCCCCCTCTGGCCCCTCCCCCCAGCCCCCCCCTCTGGCCCCTGCCCCAGCCCCCCCCTCTGGCCCCTCCCCCCAGCCCCCCTCTGGCCCCTCCCCCCAGCCCCCCCTCTGGCCCCTCCCCCCAGCCCCCCCCATGGCCCCTCCCCCCAGCCCCCCCCATGGCCCCTCCCCCAGCCCCCCCCTCTGGCCCCTCCCCCCAGCCCCCCCCTCTGGCCCCTCCCCCCAGCCCCCCCTCTGGCCCCTCCCCCCAGCCCCCCCCTCTGGCCCCTCGCCCCAGGCCCCGCCCCTCCCTCTGGCCCCTTCCCCCAGCCCCCCGCCCCTCCCTCTGGCCCCTTCCCCCAGCCCCTCCCTCTGGCCCCTCCCCCCAGGCCCCTCCCTCTGGCCCCTCCCCCCCAGCCCCCCCCTCTGGCCCCTCCCCCCCAGCCTCCCCCTCTGGCCCCTCCCCCCCAGCCCCCCCCCTCTGGCCCCTCCCCCCAGGCCCCGCCCCTCCCTCTGGCCCCTTCCCCCAGCCCCCCGCCCCTCCCCCCAGGCCCCCCTGTGGCCCATCCCCCCCAGCCCCCCCCCTCTGGCCCATCCCCCCCAGCCCCCCCCTCTGGCCCCTCCCCCCCAGCCCCCCCCCTCTGGCCCCTCCCCCCCAGCCCCCCCTCTGGCCCCTCCCCCCCAGCCCCCCCCTCTGGCCCCTCCCCCCCAGCCCCCCCCTCTGGCCCCTCCCCCCCCTCTGGCCCCTCCCCCCCAGCCCCCCCCCCTCTGGCCCCTCCCCCCCAGCCCCCCCCTCTGGCCCCTCCCCCCCCAGCCCCCCCCTCTGGCCCCTCCCCCCCAGCCCCCCCTCTGGCCCCTCCCCCCCCAGCCCCCCCCCCTCTGGCCCCTCCCCCCCCTCTGGCCCCTCCCCCCCAGCCCCCCCCTCTGGCCCCTCCCCCCCAGCCCCCCCCTCTGGCCCCTCCCCCCCAGCCCCCCCCTCTGGCCCCTCCCCCCCAGCCCCCCCCTCTGGCCCCAGCCCCCCCCCTCTGGCCCCTCCCCCCCAGCCCCTCCCTCTGGCCCCTCCCCCCCCCAGCCCCCCCCTCTGGCCACTCCCCCCCAAGCCCCCCCCCTCTGGCCCCTCCCTCTGGCCCCTCCCCCCCCGCCCCCCCCCTCTGGCCACTCCCCCCCCCAGCCCCCCCCTCTGGCCCCTCCCCCCCCAGCCCCCCCACTCTGGCCCCTCCCCCCCCAGCCCCCCCCTCTGGCCCCTCCCCCCCCAGCCCCCCCCCTCTGGCCCCTCCCCCCCAGCCCCCCCCTCTGGCCCCTCCCCTCTGGCCCCTCCCCCCCTCTGGCCCCTCCCCCCCCAGCCCCCCCCCTCTGGCCCCTCCCCCCCCCCAGCCCCCCCCCTCTGGCCCCTCCCCCCCCAGCCCCCCCCCTCTGGCCCCTCCCCCCCCCAGCCCCCCCCCTCTGGCCCCTCCCCCCCCCAGCCCCCCCCTCTGGCCCCTCCCCCCCCCAGCCCCCCCCCTCTGGCCCCTCCCCCCCCAGCCCCCCCCTCTGGCCCCTCCCCCCCCAGCCCCCCCCTCTGGCCCCTCCCCCCCCAGCCCCCCCCCTCTGGCCCCTCCCCCCCCCAGCCCCCCCCCTCTGGCCCCTCCCCCCCCCAGCCCCCCCCTCTGGCCCCTCCCCCCCCTCTGGCCCCTCCCCCCCCCAGCCCCCCCCTCTGGCCCCTCCCCCCCCAGCCCCCCCCCCTCTGGCCCCTCCCCCCCCTCTGGCCCCTCCCCCCCCCCTGGCCCCCCGCCTCTGGCCCCTCCCCCCCCCAGCACCCCCCTCTGGCACCTCCCCCCCCCAGCACCCCCCTCTGGCCCCTCCCCCCCCAGCCCCCCCCCCTCTGGCCCCTCCCCCCCCAGCCCCTCCCCCCTCTGGCCCCTCCCCCCCCAGCCCCTCCCCCTCTGGCCCCTCCCCCCCAGCCCCCCCCTCTGGCCCCTCCCCCCCCTCTGGCCCCTCCCCCAGCCCCCCCCTCTGGCCCCTCCCCCCCTCTGGCCCCTCCCCCCCCAGCCCCCCCTCTGGCCCCTCCCCCCCCAGCCCCCCCTCTGGCCCCTCCCCCCCCAGCCCCCCCCTCTGGCCCCTCCCCCCCAGCCCCCCCTCTGGCCCCTCCCCCCCAGGCCCCCCTTCTGGCCCCTCCCCCCCAGTCCCCCCCTCTGGCCCCTCCCCCCCAGCCCCCCCTCTGGCCCCTCCCCCCCAGCCCCCTCCCCCCCGGCCCCTCCCCCCCAGCCCCCTCCCCCCCGCCCCCCCCCTCTGGCCCCTCCCCCCCGGACTCACCATGAAGAGCAGGAAGGGGAAGCAGAGCAGGAAGAGCCAGACATACAGGTGGAAGCAGTTGGAGAACTTGCTCTGATGCGGGTCGAAGTACCAGCCGCCGCTCAGCGAGGCCCACACTCCCTGGCGGAGGATCTGCAGCACCTGCGAGCCCATTCCCCGCCCACCCTAACCCCCCGTCCCCCCCCCCACCACCGACCGGGGAACCCCAGTCACCGCTCCGCCCGCCGGCCGGCAGCCCGCGCCCGCCGCCTCTCACCGACTCCAGGCCCCCATCTTTCCCCCACCACCCCCTCCCCCAGCTTTCCCTCACCGGCCGGAAGCTCCCGCCCCCTCTCCTTCCCATTGGCCGCGAACTCCGCCCCCTACGCTCCCATTGGCCGGTCGGCATGTCCATCATTCGTAATCCTCCTTTCCCATTGGCTGACCCCGACCTTCCCTCATCCACCGGACGCACCCTCCCCCTTCCTTCCCATTGGCCCAGATCCCCGTCCCTCCATGGCCATTGGTCTATCACCGCGTCAATCGCTCCCCGTCCTCTTTTGCCATTGGCTGGCGCCGACCATCCCTCATCCACCGGACGTATCCGCCCCCTTTCCTTCCCATTGGTCCAGATCCCCGTCCTTCCATGGCCATTGGTCTATCACCGCGTCAATCACTCCCCGTCCTCCTTTGCCATTGGCTGACGCCGACCTTCCCTCAGCCGCCGGAAGTACCCGCCCTCTTCCCTTCCCCATTGGACCAGATCTCCGCCCCTCCCCTCCCATTGGTCAATCACCTTGTCCATCGCTCTCCGTCCTCCCTTCCCATTGGCTGCCCTCACCCACTGGACGTCCCCGCCCCCTTTCCTTCCCATTGGCCCGAATCCCTGTCCATCACTCCCCGTCCTCCTTTCCTATTGGTCGCCCCGCCCCTCACTCATCGGAAGCCCCCGCCCCCTTCTCCTCCCCATTGGCCACCAGTCCCCGCCCCCTCCACCACCATTGGTCCTTGGCCGCGTCCATCATTCGGAACCCACCCTTCCCACTGCCCGAATCTTCCCGCCCACCCCGACACTCATTGGCTGCCCGTCCTCCCGGCGTCTGAGGACGCGGGCGTCCATTGGTCAATCCTCACGTCCGTCTCCGCCAGGCGTCTGTTGGATTGGATCCTGCCCTCAGCCTCCTATTGGATCTTTCCAGCCACATGGGTGCAGGTCCTGAATACCCATTGGTGAAGATCCACGTCCGTCTGCGCCGCCCTGAAGAGCCCGCCCACCTCCCCTCCCGATTGGTTCAGTCTCCCAAACGCGGGGCGGGGTCGCCGCCACCATTGGTTCATCGCCACGTCCGTCTACTCCGCCCTCCTTTCTGATTGGATGCCCCAGCCAACGGTCCCGCCTCCGTCGGAGGTCACCGCCCACACCCTTCCGAAGCGCGGGGCGGGTTCACATCTCCTATTGGTCAATTCCCACGTCCGTCTCGGCGGAGCGCCTTTCTGATTGGATGCCGGCGAACAATGGTCAGCCTGGCAACTGCCGCCTACCGCCCCTCCTATTGGTTGGCCCCTCCCCCCCGCGCGGAGGCGGGTCTTCGACGTCCATTGGTTGCCCGCCCCATTAATCAGCCATGGCTCCATCCCTATTGGTCCAACTCCGTGTCCATCATCCGAGACCTTCGCCCGCCTCAGCCGGCGAGAGGGAGAGGCCGAGGCCTTCCGAATAATAAACCCTGTGGTAAAAAAGATTGTTAAAAACGGCGATAGTTCGTGGAAAGGGTCGAAATTAATCCCTAGCCGCTTTTCTGTTAATTATGAGTCGTAATTGAGAAATCTCACACCCAGATCCCGCCTCCCGCGCCGTCTGATTGGCTGGATCCCGTCACGATGGGCGGAGCCCGGGCGCCGATTGGTCGGCACCGCTGTCAATCAGGGGGAGGGGGCGGCGCTCTCGATTGGTTGAGCTTTCACTCCATTGATTACACCCGCCTGCCGTGGGGACAGGTGGGCGGGATCTAACACCGGGTCCGCCGATTGGACATCCCGCCTGCCCTCCCCGCCGCTATTGGCCCACGACTCTGTCAATCCCGGTGCCCCGGGACCGAGCCAGGCCTGATCAATCGAATCCGAGCGAATCGCTTCTTAAAGCCGTGAGGTGGGGACCACAGCTGGCTCATTGCAGTCACTGTGTTGGCAGCTAAAACAAATGCCCACACTTGGCACACCTTTGACCCTGAATTTTAGAATTGCAGCCGACAGGGATCATTTGGCACAGAATCCCTACGGCGCAAAAGGAGGCCATTCGGCCCATCGAGTCTCTCACCGACAACAATCCCACCCAGGCCCTATCCCCGTAACCCCATGTATTTACCCTGGCTAATCCCCCTGACACTAAGGAGCAATTTAGCATGGCCAATCCACCTAACCCACACATCTTTGGACACTAAGGGGCAATTTAGCACGGCCAATCCACCTAACCTGCACATCTTTGGACACTAAGGGGCAATTTAGCATGGCCAATCCACCTAACCTGCACATCTTTGGACACTAAGGGGCAATTTAGCATGGCCAATCCACCTAAACCACACATCTTTGCCCATCAGTGTCCAAAGATGTGCAGGTTAGAGGGATTGGCAGGATAAATTCACGGGATTATGGGAATGGGGTGGGCCTGGGTAAGATGCGCTATCAGAGAGTCGGTGCTGACTCGATGGATCGAATAGCGTGCAGGGATTCTATGGATATTGATGTACAGTTTCAATATTGACTACTTGTGACACAAATAAAAATAAACCAATAAAAATAATATATATCAGTTACCCTTGCAAAGAGCTGGCAGGGAGACAATGGGCCAAAAGTCTCCTTCTGTACCCAAGCATTCGATAATTCTGCATGAAGTACAACCAAAAAAACCCAATTGTATGACAACACCAACTGAGAATTGGATCAGCAGTGGCACAGTGGTTAACACTGCTGCCTCACAGCGCCAGGGACCCGGGTTCGATTCCCGGCTTGGGTCACTGTCTGTGCGGAGTCTGCACGTTCTCCCCCCGTGTCTGCGTGAGTTTCCTCCGGGTGCTCCGGTTTCCTCCCACATTCCAAAGATGTGCGGTTTAGGTGGATTAGTTATGCTAAATTGCCCCTTAGTGTCCAAAGATATGCAGGTTCGGTGGATTGCCTCTGCTAAGTTGCCCCTTAATGTTCCCAGATGTGTAGGTTAGGGGTATGGACCATGCTAACTTGCCCCTTAGTGTCTCAAGATGTGCAGGTTAAGTGGATTGGCCATGCTAAATTGCCCCTTAGTGTCCAAAGATGTGTAGGTTAGGTGGATTGGCCATGCTAAATTGCCCTTTAGTGTCCAAAGATGTGCAGGTTGGGTGGATTGACCATGCTAAATTTCCCCTTAGTGTCCCCAGATGTGTAGGTTAGGGGTATGGACCATGCTAACTTGCCCCTTAGTGTCTCAAGATGTGCAGGTTAGGTGGATTGGCCATGCTAACTTGCCCCTTAGTGTCCAAAGATGTGTAGGTTAGGTGGATTGGCCATGCTAAATTGCCCTTTAGTGTCCAAAGATGTGCAAGTTAGGTGGATTGGCCATGCTAAATTGCCCTTTAGTGTCCAAAGATGTGCAGGTTAGGTGGATTGGCCATGCTAAATTGCCCTTTAGTGTCCAAAGATGAGCAGGTTAGGTGGATTGGCCATGCTAAATTGCCCCTTAGTGTCCAAAGATGTGTAGGTTAGGTGGATTGGCCATGCTAAATTGCCCCTTAGTGTCCAACGATGTGTAGGTTAGGTGCATTGGTCATGCTAAATTGCCCCTTAGTGTCCAAAGATGTGTAGGTTAGGTGGATTGGCCATGCTAAATTGCCCCTTAGTGTCCAAAGATGTGTAGGTTAGGTGGATTGGCCATGCTAAATTGCCCCTTAGTGTCCAAAGATGCATAGATTAGGGGGATTAGCGGGGTAAATGTATGGGGATATGGCCTGGGTGGGATGTTCTGTTAGAGAGTAGGCGCAGATGTGATGGGCTGAATGGCCTCCTTCTGCACTGTAGGCACACTATTGGTGGGACATAATTGTCCCAGGAACAGCAATCCAGGTTTTAAAACAGAAGTGAGAAGTATTTGTTTTGTCAGCCAGTGTGGGGTTACTGCTCATTTCACAACATCCATAAGTGGAGACATCACATTCACAGGTTATCAGAGAAAGCTTGCGAAATGTCAAAACTTGAATCCGCTGACTCAGAGGGCTGGTTATTATTAATATTCAGGATGTGGTCTCACTGTTATTGTCCACCCTCCAATTCCCCGACAAGTTTGATTTGATTTATTATTGTCACATGTATTAACATACAGTGAAAGGTATTGTTTCTTGCGCGCTATACAGACAAAGCATACCGTTCATAGAGAAGGAAAGGAGAGGGTGCAGAATGTAGTGTTACAGTCGTAGCTAGGGTGTAGAGAAAGATCAGCTTGATGCGAGGTAGGTCCATTCAAAAGTCTGACAGCAGCAGGGAAGAAGCTGTTCTTGGTGCGTGACCTCAGACTTTTGTATCTTTTTTCCAACGGAAGGTGGAAGAGAGAATGTCCGGGGTGCGTGGGGTCCTTAATTATGCTGGCTGCTTTTCCCTGAGGCAGCGGGAAGTGTAGACAGAGTCAATGGATGGGAGGCTGGTTTGCGTGATGGATTGGGCTACATTCACGATCCTTTGTAGTTCCTTGCGGTCTTGGGCAGAGCAGGAGCCCCAGACCAAGCTGTGATACACCCGGAAAGGATGCTTTCTATGCGGCATCTGTAAAAGTTGGTGAGAGTCGTAGCTGACATGCCAAATTTCATTAGTCTTCTGAGAAAGTAGAGATGTTGGTGGGGCTTTCTTAACTATAGTGTCGGCATGGGGGGGACCAGGACAGGTTCTAGACACCAACTAGATCACCAACTAGTTCCACTTCGTCCCCGTTGATGTGGACAGGGGCATGTTCTCCTTTACGCTTCCTGAAGTCGATGACATCCTCCTTTGTTTTGTTGACATTGAGGGAGAGATTATTGTTGCCGCGCCAGTTCACCAGATTCTCTATCTCATTCCTGTACTCTGTCTCGTCATTGTTTGAGATCCGACCCACTACCCTGTCGAATACTTCAGAGGGTGGGTAAACAGTCCGCTGTCAATCTGGAGTCACATTCAGGCCCAGAACACGTCAGGAAGGGCGGCACGGTGGCACAGTGGGTTAGCACTGCTGCCTCACAGCGCCAGGGACCCAGGTTCGATTCTCGGCTTGGGTCACTGTCTGTGTGGAGTCTGCACGTTCTCCCCGTGTCTGCGTGGGTTTCCTCCGGGTGCTCCGGTTTCCTCCCACAGTCCAAAGCTGTGTGGGTTAGGTGGATTGGCCATGCTAAATTGCCCCTTAGTGTCCAAAGATGTACGGGTTAGAGGGATTAGCGGGGTAAATATGTGGGGTTACGGGGATAGGGTCTGGGTGGTATTATAGTCGCTGCAGACTCGATGGGCCGAATGGCCTCCTTCTGTACTGTCGGGATTCTATGAATCATAGAATCATAGAAACCCTACAGTGCAGAAGGAGGCCATTCGGCCCATCGAGTCTGCACCGACCACAATCCCACCCAGGCCCTACCCCCACATATTTACCCGCTAATCCCTCTAACCTACGCATCCCAGGACTCTAAGAGGCAATTTTTAACCTGGCCAATCAACCTAACCCGCACATCTTTGGACTGTGGGAGGAAACCGGAGCACCCGGAGGAAACCCACGCAGACACGAGGAGAATGTGCAAACTCCACACAGACAGTGACCCGAGCCGGGAATCGAACCCGGCACCCTGGAGCTGTGAAGCAGCAGTGCTAACCACTGTGCTACCATGAAGTTTAAAGTTTACTTATTAGTCACAAGTAGGCTTACATTAACACTGCAATGAAGTTACTGTGAAAATCCCCTAGTCACCACACTCCGGCGCCTGTTCGGGTTACACTGAGGGAGAATTTAGCACAGCCGATGCACCCTAACCAATGGATTGTGGGAGGAAACCAGAGCACCCGGAGGAAACCCACGCAGACACGGGGAGAACGTGCAAACTCCACACAGACAGTGACCCAAGCCGGGAATCGAACCCAGCACCCTGGTGCTGTGAGGCAGCAGTGCTAACCCACTGTGCCACCAGTGGGGGTGAGGGTTCGATATATTCAATGACCCACAGTCCCCCCTGCTCGCTGGGGGAGGGAATTCCACAGACTCACCAACCTCTGAGGGAAAACATTTCTCATCATCTCCGTCTTAATCTCATGTTCTTAAACTGTGTCCCCTGCCTCTACCCTCCTCCACAGGTGGGGACATTCTCTACCCTGTCAAATTCCTGAAATGTGGGACTCGCTCCCACGGGGGGAGTGGGGGAGAATGTGGGACTCGCTCCCACGGGGGAGTGGGGGAGAATGTGGGACTCGCTCCCACGGGGGAGTGGGGGAGAATGTGGGACTCGCTCCCACGGGGAGTGGGGGAGAATGTGGGACTCGCTCCCACGGGGGGAGTGGGGGAGAATGTGGGACTGGCTCCCACGGGGGGAGTGGGGGAGAATGTGGGACTCGCTCCCACGGGGGAGTGGGGGAGAATGTGGGACTCGCTCCCACGGGGGAGTGGGGGAGAATGTGGGACTCGCTCCCACGGGGGAGAATGTGGGACTCGCTCCCACGGGGGAGAATGTGGGACTCGCTCCCACGGGGGAGAATGTGGGACTCGCTCCCACGGGGGAGTGGGGGAGAATGTGGGACTCGCTCCCACGGCGGAGTGGGGGAGAATGTGGAACTCGCTCCCACAGGGGGAGTGGGGGAGAATGTGGGACTCGCTCCCACGGCGGAGTGGGGGAGAATGTGGGACTCGCTCCCACAGGGGGAGTGGGGGAGAATGTGGAACTCGCTCCCACAGGGGGAGTGGGGGAGAATGTGGGACTCGCTCCCACGGGGGGAGGGGGGAGAATGTGGGACTCGCTCCCACGGGGGAGAATGTGGGACTCGCTCCCACGGGGGAGAATGTGGGACTCGCTCCCACGGGGGAGAATGTGGGACTCGCTCCCACGGGGGAGAATGTGGGACTCGCTCCCACGGGGGAGAATGTGGGACTCGCTCCCACGGGGGAGAATGTGGGACTCGCTCCCACGGGGGAGAATGTGGGACTCGCTCCCACGGGGGAGAATGTGGGACTCGCTCCCACGGGGGAGAATGTGGGACTCGCTCCCACGGGGGAGAATGTGGGACTCGCTCCCACGGGGAGTGGGGGAGAATGTGGGACTCGCTCCCACGGGGGGAGTGGGGGAGAATGTGGGACTCGCTCCCACGGGGGGAGTGGGGGAGAATGTGGGACTCGCTCCCACGGGGGGAGTGGGGGAGAATGTGGGACTCGCTCCCACGGGGGGAGTGGGGGGAGAATGTGGGACTCGCTCCCACGGGGGGAGTGGGGGAGAATGTGGGACTCGCTCCCACGGGGGGAGTGGGGGAGAATGTGGGACTCGCTCCCACGGGGGAGTGGGGGAGAATGTGGGACTCGCTCCCACGGGGGAGTGGGGGAGAATGTGGGACTCGCTCCCACAGACACACACATTCACAGATACACCCACACGCACAGACACACACACTCTGTGATGCACACTCTCAGACACAAAGGTACACACACAAACTCACACATACATTCACTCTCTGACATATACACTCCCTTACACATATACACACACACTCAGATACACACACGTGCACTCTCTGATACGCACACACTTTCACGTAGACACACACAAACTCTCAGTTATGCACACAAAAATTCTCAGATATGCCCACACACGCTATCAGATATACTCTCTCAGATATACACACACTCTCAAATACACAAACTCTCAGATACATATACAAACATTCGCACAGATACACTCACTCTCAGAGAGATGCACGCTCAATCTCACAGTCACACACGATTGGCAAACCACACCTCTCTCCCACAGCCTCTGAAAGCTCAGTTCCGAAACACTTCCTTAACTTCTTCTAAAAAAAAAACTTGCTGAAAGAACAGCTTTGGGGTGTGGGAGAAACTGCAAGCTGCCGCACAGTTTAGGCAGCAGGCAAGTTGTCAGTGTGAGCTGGAGCTGGGGGTTTCAAGAGGACCACTTCTCAGCCTGCAATTTCAAACTCAGTTGTCGAAAGTGGCGCGCTGTGTCTCTCCCCGAGAGAGCAGCAAAAAAAATAGTGAAACCACACCCTGATGCGATGGAGTGGGTTAAAGTGCAGATCCCCAGACACAGAGTGCTGTGTGGCTAATGGCGGAGACACACAGAGAGAGAGAGAGAGAGAGCCCTGTCCCTAAAGTGATACTACCAACAGTGTGAAACTTGCCAAAAGTTTGGAGCAACTTCCAGAGGCACCAAGGAACACAGCAGAAAACCACGGGTAAACTCCAAGACAGAGAGCTCCCCCAGGCCAAGAGGAAACAGGAAACTTTTACCAGGGGCAAGAGACTGACTCGCAGCTTTGACAAGAGAAGGACTTTTTTTTTTACACAGAGTAACAGAGCTGGAACTGTACAGACCAGACAGAAGTTTGGGTTGAAAACTTAACAAGAGTAAGTGTGGTGGCATCGACCAGGAGACTGTGCTGAAGTTCCCACCAGGGAATGTACTGAAGATTCAACAGGGAATGTGCTGAAGATTCAACAGGGAATGTGCTGAAATCCCACCAGGAATTGTGCAGAGGTCCCCACCAGGAATTGTGCAGAGGTCCACACCAGGAATTGTGCAGAGGTCCCCACCAGGAATTGTGCAGAGGTCCCCACCAGGAATTGTGGTGAAATCCCACCAGGAATTGTGCTGAAATCCCACCAGGAATTGTGCTGAAATCCCACCAGGAATTGTGGTGAAATCCCACCAGGAATTGTGCAGAGATCCCACCAGGAATTGTGCAGAGATCCCCACCAGTAATTGTGCAGAGATCCCACCAGGAATTGTGCTGAAATCCCACCAGGAATTCTGCAGAGATCTCCACCAGGAATTGTGCAGAGATCCCACCAGGAATTGTGCAGAGATCCCCACCAGTAATTGTGCAGAGATCCCACCAGGAATTGTGCTGAAATCCCACCAGGAATTCTGCAGAGATCTCCACCAGGAATTGTGCTGAAATCCCACCAGGAATTGTGCAGAGATCTCCACCAGGAATTGTGCAGAGATCTCCACCAGGAATTGTGCTGAAATCCCACCAGGAATTGTGCAGAGATCCCACCAGGAATTGTGCTGAAATCCCACCAGGAATTGTGCAGGGATCCCACCAGGAATTGTGCTGAAATCCCACCAGGAATTGTGCAGAGATCCCACCAGGAATTGTGCAGAGATCCCACCAGGAATTGTGCAGAAATCCCACCAGGAATTGTGCAGGGATCCCACCAGGAATTGTGCTGAAATCCCACCAGGAATTGTGCAGAGATCCCACCAGGAATTGTGGTGAAATTCCACCAGGAATTGTGCTGAAATCCCACCAGGAATTGTGCAGAGATCCCACCAGGAATTGTGCAGAGATCCCCACCAGGAATTGTGCAGAGATCCCCACCAGGAATTGTGCAGAGATCCCCACCAGGAATTGTGCAGAGATCCCCACCAGGAATTGTGCAGAGATCCCACCAGGAATTGTGCAAAGATCCCACCAGGAATTGTGCAAAGATCCCACCCGGAATTGTGCAGAGATCCCACCAGGAATTGTGCAGAGATCCCCACCAGGAATTGTGCCGAGATCCCACCAGGAATTGTGGTGAAATCCCACCAGGATTGTGGTGAAATCCCACCAGGAATTGTGCAGAGATCCCACCAGGAATTGTGCTGGAGTTTAACAGGAAGAATCGTGCTGGGAGTTTAACGAGAGAAATCGGGAGGAGACAGACGCAAGATTTAAAGAGCGTGCAACTTGCAAGTTAAACTTCTTCCAAAGAAAACTCTATCTTTTTTCCCGCTCCACTCCGAACTCCCCGAGACTTGATTTATTTTTCTCTTTGCTGGAGATCCCTCGCTTTCAATTATTTGCCTTTTTATTTTTTTTTGCGGAGAGAGAGAGGAAGGACATACTCAAAAGTAAACACAGGGGTTTCCCTTCTCTGAGTTGTCTTGGTTGGATTATCACTCGTTGGGGAGGGGGGGGGGGATTGGTTGCTGTATGGATTGGCAGAGTCTGCTGTCCAGGACTGGGGGCATGAGGGTCTGATCAGGGGGGGTTAATAAGGAGCACTGGTTTCCTGACTCGAGCCGGTTGGATCCCTGGACTTGCGGACGAGGGGATTGCGGGGAGTGATGCTACGACCCGGGTAGGCCGCCATGGTAGAACCGCACTGGAAGAACCTCTTCAGCCGCACTCCCCTGAGCTCCTGGGGGGCGGGCACCCCCCACGGGACACAGGGTGCTTTCACCAACCCCGTCTGGACGGCCCTCTTCGACTACGAGGCCCACTGCAAAGATGAGCTGACGCTACGCCAGGGCGACCTGGTGGAGGTCCTGTCCCGGGACTCCGCCATCTCCGGTGACGAGGGCTGGTGGGCGGGCAAGCTGCACAACAAGGTGGGCATCTTCCCTTCCAACTATGTCTCCCTCAAGCTGCCGGGCGGCTACGCCAAGCTGCCGGCGGGCGGGCCCGAGGAGCTGGCCGCCCCGGCCGAGGTGCCCTTCCGGGAACTGACCCTGCAGGAGGTGATCGGGGTGGGGGGCTTTGGCAAGGTGTACCGGGGCACCTGGCGGGGGCAGCTGGTGGCGGTGAAGGCGGCGCGGCAGGACCCCGACGAGGACATCAGCGCCACGGCGCAGAACGTGCGGCAAGAAGGCCGCCTCTTCGCCATGCTGCGGCACCCCAACATCATTGCCCTGCTCGGGGTCTGCCTGCAAGAACCCAATCTGTGCCTGATCATCGAATACGCCTCCGGAGGACCCCTCAACCGGGCGCTGGCTGGGCGACGCATACCCCCCCACGTGTTGGTCAACTGGGCTGTGCAGATTGGCAAGGGCATGCAGTACCTCCACGATGGCGCCATTGTGCCCGTCATCCACCGCGACCTCAAGTCCAACAACGGTAAGCGCGAGTCAGGCTCTCCCGGTGCGCGGAACCTTCCGGATTTACCAGAATGATTCGATTTGATTTGTTATTGTCTCATTTGATGGTGACTTCTCACAACCTGTCATAGAATCCATTTGATTAGATTTTATGATTGTCACGTGTATTGGAATAGAGTGAAAAGTATTGTTTCTTGCGCGCTTTACAAAGCATACCGTTCATAGAGAAGGAAAGGAGAGGGTGCAGAATGTCGTGTTACAGTCATAGCTAGGGTGTAGAGAAAGATCAACTTAATATTAGATTTATTATTGTCACGTGTATTGGGATACAGTGAAAAGTATTGTTTCTTGCACGCTATACAAAGCAGACCATTCATAGAGAAGGAAAGGAGAGGGTGCAGAATGTAGTGTTACAGACACAGCAAGGGTGTAGAGAAAGATCAACTTAATATAAGTTAGGCCCATTCAAAAGTCTGACGGCAGCAGGGAAGAAGCTGTTCTTGAGTCGGTCGGTGTGTGACTTTTGTATCTTTCCCAACGGAAGAAGGTGGAAGAGAGAAGGCCACTCGGCCCATCGAGTCTACACCGACCACAATCCCACCCAGGCCCTCTTCCCACAACCTCCACATATTTATCCTGCTCATCTCCCTGACACTAAGGGGCAATTTAGCATGGCCAATCCACCTAATCTGCACATGTTTGGACACCAAGAGGCAATTGAGCATGGCCAATCCACCTAACCCACACATCTTTGGACACTAAGGGACAATTTAGCACGGCCAATCCACCTAATCTACACATGTTTGGACACCAAGAGGCAATTTAGCATGGCCAATCCACCTAACCTACACATCTTTGAACACTAAGGGACAATTTAGCGTGGCCAATCCACCTAACCCACACATCTTTGGACACTAAGGGACATTGTAGCATGGCCAATCCGCCTAACCCACACATCTTTGGACACTAAGGGACAATTTAGCATGGCCAATCCACCTAACCTACACATCTTTGGTCACTAAGGGGCAATTTGGCATGGCCAATCCACCTAACCGACACATCTTTGGTCACTAAGGGACAATTTAGCATGGCCAATCCACCTAACGTGCACATCTTTGGACACTAAGGGGCAATTTGGCATGGCCCATCTCTCCAACCCGCTATACAGACCTCAGACTTTTGTATCTTTTTCCCGACGGGAGAAGGTGGACGAGAGAATGTCCGGGATGCATGGGGTCCTTAATTAAGCTGGCTGCTTTTCCCCGAGGCAGCGGGAAGTGTAGACAGAGTCAATGGATGGGAGGCTGGGTTTGCGTGATGGATTGGGGCTACATTCACGACCTTTTGTAGTTCCTTGCGGTCTTGGGCAGAGCAGGAGCCCCATACCAAGCTGTGATACAACCAGAAAGAATGCTTTCTATGGTGCATCTGTAAAAATTGGTGAGCGAGTGGCTGCAGGGATCAAGGATGTGACGGAAGGGACAAGAGAGGGGGACGGAGAAGCTACGATTATTCCCCTTTCTGAGCAGGGCAGGTTAAGGCGGAGGTTTGAGTGAATGGTCACATGAGTTTTGGCAAGAGTAAATAAGGAGAAACATGAGCAGTGGCAGCAGGGTCAGGAACCAGAGACACAGATAGAACAGTACTGTACCCCAGTGTTATACAGTGACAGACCCATCCCCACCAGTACTGTACCCCAGTGTTACACAGTGACAGACCCGTCCCCACCAGTACTGTACCCCAGTGTTATACAGTGACAGACCCATCCCCACCAGTACTGTACCCCAGTGTTATACAGTGACAGACCCATCCCCACCAGTACTGTACCCCAGTGTTACACAGTGACAGACCCATCCCCACCAGTACTGTACCCCAGTGTTACACAGTGACAGACCCATCCCCACCAGTACTGTACCCCAGTGTTACACAGTGACAGACCCATCCCCACCAGTACTGTACCCCGGTGTTATACAGTGACAGACCCGTCCCCACCAGTACTGTACCCCAGTGTTATACAGTGACAGACCCGTCCCCACCAGTACTGTACCCCAGTGTTATACAGTGACAGACCCGTCCCCACCAGTACTGTACCCCAGTGTTATACAGTGACAGACCCGTCCCCGCCAGTACTGTACCCCAGTGTTATACAGTGACAGACCCGTCCCCACCAGTACTGTACCCCAGTGTTATACAGTGACAGGTCCGTCCCCACCAGTACTGTACCCCAGTGTTATACAGTGACAGACCCGTCCCCACCAGTACTGTACCCCAGTGTTATACAGTGACAGGTCCGTCCCCACCAGTACTGTACCCCAGTGTTATACAGTGACAGACCCATCCCCGCCAGTACTGTACCCCAGTGTTATACAGTGACAGACCCGTCCCCACCAGTACTGTACCCCAGTGTTATACAGTGACAGACCCATCCCCACCAGTACTGTACCCCAGTGTTATACAGTGACAGACCCGTCCCCACCAGTACTGTACCCCAGTGTTATACAGTGACAGACCCATCCCCGCCAGTACTGTACCCCAGTGTTATACAGTGACAGACCCATCCCCACCAGTACTGTACCCCAGTGTTATACAGTGACAGACCCATCCCCGCCAGTACTGTACCCCAGTGTTATACAGTGACAGACCCGTCCCCACCAGTACTGTACCCCAGTGTTATACAGTGACAGACCCATCCCCACCAGTACTGTACCCCAGTGTTATACAGTGACAGACCCGTCCCCACCAGTACTGTACCCCAGTGTTATACAGTGACAGACCCATCCCCACCAGTACTGTACCCCAGTGTTATACAGTGACAGACCCGTCCCCACCAGTACTGTACCCCAGTGTTATACAGTGACAGACCCATCCCCACCAGTACTGTACCCCAGTGTTATACAGTGACAGACCCGTCCCCACCAGTACTGTACCCCAGTGTTATACAGTGACAGACCCGTCCCCGCCAGTACTGTGCCCCAGTGTTATGCAGCGACAGACCCGTCCCCACCAGTACTGTACCCCAGTGTAACACAGTGACAGACCCATCCCCACCAGTACTGTACCCCAGTGTTATACAGTGACAGACCCGTCCCCGCCAGTACTGTACCCCAGTGTAACACAGTGACAGACCCGTCCCCACCAATACTGTACCCCAGTGTTATACAGTGACAGACCCGTCCCCACCAATACTGTACCCCAGTGTTATACAGTGACAGACCCGTCCCCACCAATACTGTACCCCAGTGTTATACAGTGACAGACCCGTCCCCACCAATACTGTACCCCAGTGTTATACAGTGACAGACCCGTCCCCACCAGTACTGTACCCCAGTGTTATACAGCGACAGACCTGTCTCCACCAATACTGTACCCCAGTGTTATACAGTGACAGACCCATCCCCACCAGTACTGTACCCCAGTGTTATACAGTGACAGACCCATCCCCACCAGTACTGTACCCCAGTGTTATACAGTGACAGACCCGTCCCCACCAGTACTGTACCCCAGTGCAACACAGTGACAAACCCATCCCCACCAGTACTGTACCCCAGTGTTACACACTGACAGACCCATCCCCACCAGTCCTGTACCCCAGAGTTATACAGTGACAGACCCGTCCCCACCAGTACTGCACCCCAGTGTTATACAGTGACAGACCCATCCCGACCAGCACTGTACCCCAGTGTGATACAGCGACAGACCCATCCCCACCAGTACTGTACCCCAGTGTTATACAGCGACAGACCCATCCCCACCAGCACTGTACCCCAGTGTTATACAGTGACAGACCTATTCCCACCAGTACTGTACCCCAGTGTTATACAGTGACAGACCCATCCCCACCAGTCCTGTACCCCAGTGTTATACAGTGACAGACCCATCCCCACCAGTCCTGTACCCCAGTGTTATACAGTGACAGACCCGTCCCCACCAGTACTGCACCCCAGTGTTATACAGTGACAGACCCATCCCCACCAGTACTGTGCCCCAGTGTTATACAGTGACAGACCCATCCCGACCAGCACTGTACCCCAGTGTGGTACAGCGACAGACCCATCCCCACCAGTACTGTACCCCAGTGTTATACAGCGACAGACCCATCCCCACCAGCACTGTACCCCAGTGTTATACAGTGACAGAACAATTCCCACCAGTGCTGTACCCCAGAGTTATACAGTGACAGACCCATCCCCACCAGTACTGTACCCCAGTGTTATACAGTGACAGACCCGTCCCCAACAGTACTGTACCCCAGTGTTATACAGCGACAGACCCAGCCCCAACAGTACTGTACCCCAGTGTTATACACTGACAGACCCGTCCCCACCAGGACTATACCCCAGTGTTATACAGTGACAGACCCATCCCCACCAGTACTGTACCCCAGTGTTATACAGCGACAGACCCGTCCATACCAGTACTGTACCCCAGTGTTATACAGCGACATCCCCATCCCCACCAGTACTGTACCCCAGTGTTATACAGTGACAGACCCGTCCCCACCAGCAACGTACCCCAGTGTTATACAGTGACAAACCCGTCCCCACCAGCACTGTACCCCAGTGTTATACAGTGACAGACCCTTCCCCGCCAGTACTGTACCCCAGTGTTATACAGTGACAGACCCGTCCCCACCAGTACTGTACCCCAGAGTTATACAGTGACAGACCCATCCCCACCAGTACTGTACCCCAGTGTTATACAGTGACAGACCCGTCCCCACCAGTACTGTACCCCAATGTTATACAGTGACAGACCTGTCCCCACCAGGACTGTACCGCAGTGTTATACAGTGACAGACCCATCCCCACCAGCACTGTACCCCAGTGTTATACAGTGACAGACCCATCCCCACCAGTACTGTACCCCAGTGTTATACAGTGACAGACCCGTCCCCACCAGTACTGTACCCCAATGTTATACAGTGACAGACCTGTCCCCACCAGGACTGTACCCCAGTGTTATACAGTGACAGACCCATCCCCACCAGTGCTGTACCCCAGTGTTATACAGAGACAGACCCGTCCCCACCAGTACTGTGCCCCAGTGTTATACACTGGCAGATCTGTCCCCACCAGTGCTGTACCCCAGTGTTATACATTGGCAGACGCGCCCCCACCAGTACTGTACCCCAGTGTTATACAGTGATAGACTCGTCCCCACCAGTACTGTACCCCAGTGTTATACAGTGACAGACCCGTCCCCACCAGTACTGTACCCCAGTGTTATACAGAGACAGACCCGTCCCCACCAGTACTGTGCCCCAGTGTGATACACTGGCAGATCTGTCCCCACCAGTGCTGTACCCCAGTGTTATACATTGGCAGACGCGCCCCCACCAGTACTGTACCCCAGTGTTATACAGTGATAGACTCGTCCCCACCAGTACTGTACCCCAGTGTTATACAGTGATAGACTCGTCCCCACCAGTACTGTACCCCAGTGTTATACAGTGACAGACCCGGCCCCACCAGTAATGTACCCCAGTGTTATACAGTGACAGACCCATCCCCACCAGTGCTGTACCCCAGTGTTATACAGTGACAGACCCGTCCCCAGCAGTGCTGTACCCCAGTGTTACACAGTGACAGACCCGTCCCCACCAGTACTGTACCCCCTTGTCATACAGTGACAGACCCGTCCCCACCAGTACTGTACCCCAGTGTTATACAGTGACAGACCCATCCCCACCAGTACTGTACCCCAGTGTTATACAGTGACAGACCCGTCCCCACCAGTACTGTACCCCAGTGTTATACAGAGACAGACCCATCCCCACCAGTACTGTACCCCAGTGTTATACAGTGACAGACCCATCCCCACCAGTACTGTACCCCAGTGTTATACAGAGACAGACCCATCCCCACCAGTACTGTACTCCAGTGTTATACAGTGACAGACCCGTCCCCACCAGTACTGTATCCCAGTGTTATACAGTGACAGACCCGTCCCCAGCAGTGCTGTACCCCAGTGTTACACAGTGACAGACCCGTCCCCACCAGTACTGTACCCCCTTGTCATACAGTGACAGACCCGTTCCCACCAGTACTGTACCCCAGTGTTATACAGTGGCAGACCCGTCCCCATCAGTACTGTACCCCAGTGTTATAGTGACAGACCCGTCCCCACCAGTACTGTACCCCAGTGTTATACAGTGACAGACCCGTCCCCACCAGTACTGCACCCCAGTGTTATACAGTGACAGACCCGTCCCAACCAGTACAGTACCCCAGTGTTATACAGTGACAGACCCAACCCTACCAGTAATGTACCCCAGTGTTATACAGTGACAGACCCGTCCCCACCAGTACTGTACCCCAGTGTTATACAGTGACAGACCCAACCCTACCAGTAATGTACCCCAGTGTTATACAGTGACAGACCCGTCCCCACCAGTACTGTACCCCAGTGTTATACAGTGACAGACCCATCGCCACCAGTACTGTACCCCAGTGTTATACAGCGACAGACCCGTCCCCACCAGTACTGTATCCCAGTGTTACAGTGACAGACCCATCCCCACCAGTACTGTACCCCAGTGTTATACAGTGACAGACCCGTCCCCGCCAGTACTGTACCCCAGAGTTATACAGTGACAGACCCGTCCCCACCAGTACTGTACCCCAGAGTTATACAGTGACAGACCCGTCCCCACCAGTACTGTACCCCAGTGTTATACAGCAACAGACCCGTCCCCACCAGTCCTGTACCCCAGTGTTATACAGTGACAGACCCGTCCCCGCCAGTACTGTACCCCAGTGTTATACAGTGACAGACCCGTCCCCACCAGTACTCTTCCGATGTTATACAGCGACAGACCCGTCTCCACCAGTACTGTACCCCAGTGTTATACAGTGACAGACCCGTCCCCACCAGTACTGTACCCCAGTGTTATACAGTGACAGACCCATCCCCACCAGTACTGTACCCCAGTGTTATACAGCAACAGACCCGTCCCCACCAGTCCTGTACCCCAGTGTTATACAGTGACAGACCCGTCCCCACCAGTACTGTACCCCAGTGTTATACAGCAACAGACCCGTCCCCACCAGTACTGTACCCCAGTGTTATACAGTGACAGACCCGTCTCCACCAGTACTGTACCCCAGTGTTATACAGCAACAGACCCGTCCCCACCAGTCCTGTACCCCAGTGTTATACAGTGACAGACCCGTCCCCACCAGTACTGTACCCCAGTGTTATACAGCAACAGACCCGTCCCCACCAGTCCTGTACCCCAGTGTTATACAGTGACAGACCCGTCTCCACCAGTACTGTACCCCAGTGTTATACAGTGACAGACCCGTCCCCACCAGTACTGTACCCCAGTGTTATACAGTGACAGACCCATCCCCACCAGTCCTGTACCCCAGTGTTATACAGTGACAGACCTGTCCCCACCAGTACTCTTCCGATGTTATACAGCGACAGACCCGTCTCCACCAGTACAGTACCCCAGTGTTATACAGTGACAGACCCGTCCCCACCAGTACTGTACCCCAGTGTTATACAGCAACAGACCCGTCCCCACCAGTACTGTACCCCAGTGTTATACAGTGACAGACCTGTCCCCACCAGTACTGTACCCCAGTGTTATACAGTGACAGACCCGTCCCCACCAGTACTGTACTCCAGTGTTATACAGCGACAGACCCGTCCCCACCAGTACAGTACCCCAGTGTTATACAGTGACAGACCTGTCCCCACCAGTACTGTACCCCAGTGTTATACAGCGACAGACCCGTCCCCACCAGTACAGTACCCCAGTGTTATACAGTGACAGACCTGTCCCCACCGCTACTGTACCCCAGTGTTATACAGTGACAGACTCGTCCCCACCAGTACTGTGCCTGTGTTTTGCAGTGTCCGATCCGTCTCCACCAATACTGTACCCCAGTGTTATACAGTGACAGACCCGTCCCCACCAGTACTGTACCCCAGAGTTATACAGTGACAGACACGTCCCCACCAGTACTGTACCCCAGTGTTATACAGTGACAGACCCGTCCCCACCAGTACTGTACCCCAGTGTTATACAGTGACAGACCCGTCCCCACCAGTACTGTACCCCAGTGTTATACAGCAACAGACCGGTCCCCACCAGTACTGTACCCCAGTGTTATACAGTGACAGACCCGTCCCCACCAGTACTGTACCCCAGTGTTATACAGTGGCAGATCTGTCCCCACCCGCGCTGTACCCCAGTGTTATACATTGGCAGACGCGCCCCCACCAGTACTGTGCCCCAGTGTTATACAGTGACAGACCCATCCCCACCAGTACTGTACCCCAGTGTTATACAGTGACAGACCCGTCCCCACCAGTTCTGTACCCCAGTGTTATACAGCACCAGTCCCATCCCCACCAGTACTGTACCCCAGTGTTATACGGTGACAGACCCATCCACACCAGTACTGTACCCCAGTGTTATCCAGTGACAGACCCTCCCCACCAGTACTGTACCCCAGTGTTACACAGTGACAGACCCGTCCCCACCAGTACTGTACCCCAGTGTTATACAGTGACAGACCCGTCCCCACCAGTACTGTACCCCAGTGTTATACAGTGACTGACCCATCCCCACCAGCACTGTACCCCAGTGTTATACAGTGACAGACGCGCCCCCACCAGTACTGTGCCCCAGTGTTATACAGTGACAGACACATCCCCACCAGTACTGTACCCCAGTGTTATACAGTGACAGACCCGTCCCCTCCAGTTCTGTACCCCAGTGTTATACAGCACCAGTCCCATCCCCACCAGTACTGTACCCCAGTGTTATACGGTGACAGACCCATCCACACCAGTACTGTACCCCAGTGTAATACAGTGACAGACCCGTCCCCACCAGTACTGTACCCCAGTGTTATCCAGTGACAGACCCTCCCCACCAGTACTGTACCCCAGTGTTATCCAGTGACAGACCCTCCCACCAGTACTGTACCCCAGTGTTACACAGTGACAGACCCGTCCCCACCAGTACTGTACCCCAGTGTTATACAGTGACAGACCCGTCCCCACCAGTACTGTACCCCAGTGTTATACAGTGACAGACCCATCCCCACCAGCACTGTACCCCAGTGTTATACAGTGACAGACCCGTCCCCACCAGTACTGTACCCCAGTGTTATACAGTGACAGACCCATCCCACCAGTACTGTACCCCAGTGTTATACAGTGACAGACCCGTCCCCACCAGTACTGTACCCCAGTGTTATACAGCGACAGACCCGTCCCCACCAGTACTGTACCGTAGTGTTATCCAGTGACAGACCCGTCCCCACCAGTACTGAACCCAGTGTTATACAGTGACAGACCCGTCCCCACCAGTACTGTACCCCAGTGTTACACAGTGACAGACCCGTCCCCACCAGTACTGTACCCCAGTGTTATACAGTGACAGACCCATCCCCACCAGTACTGTACCCCAGTGTTTATACAGTGACAGACCCGCCCCCACCAGTACTGTACCCCAGTGTTATACAGTTACTGTCTCGTCCCCCACCAGTACCGTACCCCAGTGTTATACAGTGACAGACTCGTCCCCACCAGTACTGTACCCCAGTGTTATACAGTGACAGACCCATCCCCACCAGTACTGTACCCCAGTGTTATACAGTGACAGACCCGTCCCCACCGGTACTGTACCCCAGTGTTATACAGCGACAGACCCATCCCCACCAGTACTGTACCCCAGTGTTATAGTGACAGACCCATCCCCACCAGTACTATACCCCAGTGTTATACAGTGACAGACCCGTCCCCACCAGTACTGTACCCCAGTGTTATACAGTGACAGACCCGTCCCCACCAGTACTATACCCCAGTGTTATACAGTGACAGACCCGTCCCACCAGTACTGTACCCCAGTGTTATACAGTGACAGAACCGTCCCCACCAGTACTGTACCCCAGTGTTATAGTGACAGACCCATCCCCACCAGTACTGTACCCCAGTGTTATAGTGACAAACCCATCCCCACCAGTACTATACCCCAGTGTTATACAGTGACAGACCCGTCCCCACCAGTACTGTACCCCAGTGTTATACAGTGACAGACCCGTCCCCACCAGTACTATACCCCAGTGTTATACAGTGACAGACTCGTCCCCACCAGTACTGTACCCCAGTGTTATACAGTGGCAGATCTGTCCCCACCAGTACTGTACCCCAGTGTTATACAGTGACAGACCCATTCCCACCAGTACTGTACCCCAGTATTATACAGTGACAGACCCGTCCCCACCAGTACTCTTCCGATGTTACACAGTGACAGACCCGTCCCCACCGGTACTGTACCCCAGTGTTATACAGCGACAGACCCATCCCCACCAGTACTGTACCCCAGTGTTATAGTGACAGACCCATCCCCACCAGTACTGTACCCCAGTGTTATACAGTGACAGACCTGTCCCCACCAGTACTGTACCCCAGTGTTATACAGTGACAAACGTGTCCCCATCAGTACTGTACCCCAGTGTTATACAGTGACAGACCCGTCCCCACCAGTACTGTACCCCAGTGTTATACAGTGACAGACCCGTCCCCACCAGTACTGTGCCCCAGTGTTATACAGTGACAGACCCGTCCCCACCAGTACTATACCCCAGTGTTATACAGTGACAGACCCGTCCCCACCAGTACTATACCCCAGTGTTATACAGTGACAGACCCGTCCCCACCAGTACTGTATCCCAGTGTTATACAGTGACAGACCCATCCCCACCAGTACTGTGCCCCAGTGTTATACAGTGACAGACCCGTCCCCACCAGTACTATACCCCAGTGTTATACAGTGACAGACCCGTCCCCACCAGTACTGTACCCCAGTGTTACACAGTGACAGACCCGTCCCCACCAGTACTGTACCCCAGTGTTATACAGTGACAGACCCGTCCCCACCAGTACTGTACCCCAGTGTTATACAGTGGCAGATCTGTCCCCACCAGTACTATCCCCCAGTGTTATACAGTGACAGACCCGTCCCCACCAGTACTGTACCCCAGTGTTATACAGTGGCAGATCTGTCCCCACCAGTACTGTACCCCAGTGTTATACAGTGACAGACCCGTCCCCACCAGTACTGTACCCCAGTGTTATACAGTGACAGACCCGTCCCCACCAGTACTGTACCCCAGTGTTATACAGTGACAGACCCGTCCCCACCAGTACTGTATCCCAGTGTTATACAGTGACAGACCCGTCCCCACCAGTACTGTGCCCCAGTGTTATACAGTGACAGACCCGCCCCCACCAGTACTGTACCCCAGTGTTATACAGTGACAGACCCGTCCCCACCAGTACTATACCCCAGTGTTATACAGTGACAGACCCGTCCCCACCAGTACTGTACCCCAGTGTTATACAGTGACAGACCCGTCCCCAGCAGATGGATGCAGGGAGGGTGGGAGCTCGGATTCTGGGATCGATGCTGTCATGATGGGAACTCGAGCGTATCCACCAGCTCCGCATGAGCCAATAGACTGACCCCAAAAACTGCCGGTTGTCTTCCACTTTGGGGAGTGCTGGGGAGGGGAGGGGAGGGGGTCAGTGGGCCCATTCCCACAGGAGCACGTGGTCCG
The DNA here is from genome assembly GCF_964213995.1 of Mustelus asterias. NCBI lineage: Eukaryota > Metazoa > Chordata > Chondrichthyes > Carcharhiniformes > Triakidae > Mustelus > Mustelus asterias. The sequence continues at coordinate 611 of NW_027593864.1, read as the reverse complement.
AGGTCTGTGCGGACAGACCACGTTTCAGTGCAGCCTGGTGGCACAGCGCCAGGGACCCGGGGTCGATTCCCGGCTCGGGTCACTGTCTGTGCAGAGTCTGCACGTTCTCCCCGTGTCTGCGTGGGTTTCCTCCGGGTGCTCCGGTTTCCTCTCTCAGTCCAGAGATGTGCAGGTTAGGTGGATTGGCCGTGTTAAATTGCCCCTTCGTGTCAGGGGGATTAGCTGGGGTAAATGCATGGGGTTACGGGGATAGGGCCTGGGTGGGACTGTGGTTGGTGCAGACTCGATGGGCCGAATGACCCCCTTCTGCACTGTAAGGATTCGAGGATTAGCTTCCTTGTCTGTGGTCTTGTGGTCTCAAACCTCCCCCTCTCGTTCCCTCCCCCTCTCGTTCCCTCCCCCTCTCGTTCCCTCCCCCTCTCGTTCCCTCCCCCTCTCGTTCCCTCCCCCTCTCGTTCCCTCCCCCTCTCGTTCCCTCCCCCTCTCGTTCCCTCCCCCTCTCGTTCCCTCCCCCTCTCGTTCCCTCCCCCTCTCGTTCCCTCCCCCTCTCGTTCCCTCCCCCTCTCGTTCCCTCCCCCTCTCGTTCCCTCCCCCTCTCGTTCCCTCCCCCT
>NW_027593863.1:0-25732 GCF_964213995.1 Mustelus asterias | reverse complement strand
ACACTGAACACAATTTCTCCAGGTGGGTGTTCTTCACGCAACCTTAGCAGTGAGGATCAGCAGGCCATTTGACCTCAGAAGGCATCTCAACTAAGGTGTTGCCTGGTGCCCGCACACAATTTACAGCAATGGTCAGTGGATAGTCACCATCTGATAGTGATCAGCAGGAAAGCTGATTGATGTCTTGGGGAACATGTTCTATCACCTCCACTGCAGCTCAGAGAATTCAATGCAACCCAGACATGAAGCTTGGTGGCTTTCTGCACTGTTCACTACTGCGGTTCAAGTGCATCTGTACACCCGGTAAATTGCAATCCATAAATAAATTAATTAACATGAAAGGCAGCTGTTGTTAACATTTATATGTCTAACTAAAAGCATGTAGGGAATGTGCTTTCTGTCTGAATGCTAGCTGAAGGAGATGGGTTGTAGTCAGAATGGTTTCCTGTTCTAGAACATGTGTGTTGTATCTTCTACAGTAAAACAAGAGCAGTAGCTAGGACTTAACTGGAGATGACTTCGGTAAAATGCTCTTGAGGGAGTTGCTGTTGATTGAACAAGAGGGAGCAAGTGTACCAAATCACGTACTGGTTCAAATTAGCAGTTACTTACAGTTTTCTGTTTCCAAAATCCTGCTGAGAGATTATTTTTTGGAAAGGTGATGCCTAGTATTTGCCTGACTGAAGGGGGCCCACAACTCCTTGAGGAACAAAACAAGAGGTCATGTCCACAGATCCTTGAAGGTAGTTGGACAGGTGATTAGAAAGACACACAGGACACTTAATTCTATTAGCTGAGGTATTAATCAAAAGAGCTGGTTTGATACTCTAGAACTGTATAAAACACTTGTTAGACCACAGCTAGACTATTACTTGTAGTTCTGGTCACTACTTTACAGGAAGAATGTGATCACACAAAAAGGGTACAGAGGAGTTTGTATAAATTTATGTTCCTTGCTGTACCGACTGCAGAAATTGAACACTTTCTTCCAATGGGGAGAAAAGAATAGGTTGAAAAGAAATCTTAAACTGGGCTAGCAGAGGCTGATGGTGTGGACATGTTAGGCAGAGGGATGGCAAGGTAGTCAAGCTTGTGGGGGATGGGATGGATTAGCAAGGGTGGGTGGCATTTATTATTCAGTCAGTGTTCGCAGTGCCGCGTCTGGATGGGTGGGTCTGATGGTTCAGGCAGACCTTTTTCATCCTCCTATGTATTTTTGTCTCTATTTTGTTCACTCTTCCTTTCTCACATATATACTGATGAAGAGTGAGGGCGGAGCGGGTTTGAAGCCCTTCCTGGGAATCTCTGCCGCTCCTTGGTTGACCAACTCTAAAACTGGCCTGGTGGTATTTGATGGCTTTTCTCATCCAAGTAGTGACCAAAGAGATTTGTAAGATCACTCAGGAAATGGAAAGTGCAAATTTAGAATCTTATTTGAAGTTAACTTATGAGTGTAGGACATGGGTTCAAACTAATAAAAGGCAAGTTCAAGATTGATGGTAAGAAATTCTTCTTCATGCTCAGACTGTTGGAATGGACTTTGGACATTGTGGTACAGGGGAAAGCCACAGAATCTATTACAAAACATTTGGATGCTACAGTGCACGGATGTAGGGTCTCTCTGGGTGGTTGAACTTAGATGGTCTAAATAACCCTCTTCACCCATTACTAGCTTGAGTGATGCAGGAAGAGCTCCCTTTATGCCGATTACAGGGCAAGCAGGAGGGAAATGGAAATTCAGAACTCTCAGAAACCTTGTTCAATTCGCAAGCTGGCACATAGCAAACCCCTACAGTTAACCCGTTGCCTGTGACGTACCGAGGCGCTATGTGGAGGGTGTATCGTGTGGCAGTTCTGTAATTACCTCTAGTTTAAATAAATTATCTAATCTCCAAGACTGCGGAAGTCCCATGGCTGCCATCTGTGCACTGACAGCTTCATACCTCCTGTTCCCTACAAGTGTGAACCATGACTTTCTGATGGAATTTGAAATGCATGATCCTATTGTTTATGAAGTAAACATTTGGTATTAAAAATCACAGAGAACTGGAGAGAAATTATGTTGAAAAAGAGAAGAAAGAGACACACACCAATACTGGGTCCTTTATTGGAGAGTGATTTGATAATTAGTGATCATAGAATCATAGAATCCCTACAGTGCAGAAGGAGGCCTTTCGGCCCATTGAGCCTGCACCGACAACAATCCCACCCAGGCCCTATCCCCGTAACCCCACATATTTACCCTGCTAATCCCCCTGACACTAAGGGACAATTTAGCATGGCCAATCAACCTAACCCACATGTCTTTGGACTGTGGGAGTAAACCAGGGCACCCAGAGGAAACCCATACAGACACGGAAAATGTGGAAACTCCACACAAACCCAAGGCCAGAATCGAACCCGGGTCCCTGGAGCTGTGAGGCAGTGGTGCTAACCACTGTGCCAACCTCTGTGCACCATGCCGTTATACTCAGTCAGTGTATAATGGGTGATTGAGGTGGAGGATGTTGATTTTGAGGCTAGTTGATGAAATGCTGATGGTTTTGTCCTGTTGATGATGTCTCGCTTCTTGAGTGTTGTTGGAGATTCACTCATCCAAGTAACCAGGAAATATTCCTTCCATCATGTTTCCAACTTGTGCCTTGCATATGGTAGACAGGGAAGTCAGGAGATGAGTTATTTGCTGCAGAATTTCTGGCACTAACCCATTGTAATAGCCATGACATTTATAACAGCCATAATTGGTGCAGTGGAGTTGACGCCGGTTAATGTTCATTTCAACAAATTCTAGCTCCCTTTTTTGCTGGCAGTAGTAAAAAGTAAGCATCATCCCAGCAGCCTAGACCGAAGGCCAAAATATGAACAATCTAACGTACAGAAATAACAGATATTAATCGTGATACTAACCTTATGTATTTTCCTCCTTGCTGTATACAAATAGATCTGTGAGAGGGAGATTTTAATAGAATGTTTGAATGCAGAATAAATTTTACTGTTGTGTTGAATTAAGATTTTTTTAACAAGGTTACATAGAATTTATAACACAGTCATCCTCTGTCTCTTCCTCTTGTTTTTCACACCCTCCCGTTCACACCAAGAAGCATGAAACCATTGATGGGACAGAACAAACAGACAAAATAATAATTGAAACAGTCGCTGGTGTTGGTGAAATATGAAGGGCGACCTTTGAGAGCAGGAGGAGAACCTGAGATTGTGAAACTTGTTCAGTAGATGTGAGGTGCATTAATATAGAGCACATTTTGAAACCTGAGTGTAGCCATTGCTAAAAAATATTGGGGAAATACATAGCAGGCCTAGCAGTATCTGTAGTGAGCGAAACAGAGTTAACGTTTCAGGTCGATACCCTTTGATCAAAACTGGGAAAAGTTTGAAATGTATCAGATTTTAAACGAGTGAAAGAAGGGAGGGTGGGAAGAAGAGCAAAATGGAAGATCAGATCACAGGCAGGAGAAAATAAACGACAAAAGGGTTGGTGGTGCAAGTCACGAGACAGTGGTTAATGACACAAGAAACTAAAGATGTGTCTAGAGGAGCTGTGAATGGCAGAATGATGAACAGCTGCTGTCTGAAAGTAAAGTGGAAAACAAGGCAGTAAAATTAAAACCTGCAAAGAGAAAAGAAACAAAATGGGGGCTGAGATTTTGGATGAGTGTACTTCTGAATAATGTGAATATTGTGTGAAATTAATTGCAAATACACAGAAAGTTTGTTGAGCAGCATTTGGAGGTTAGAATTTCAGTCATATCCCCTGAGCACTCTCACGGTGTGTGTCTGTTCTTTTTCAGCTACTGTCTTTCTCAATTTTCAGTTTAAATGTTTGTACAGACAGTGCCCGACTTATGAAGTTTGAGTTACGACAAAAGGCACCTACAGTGTTTACAAATTGACACCCAGTTTCAACTTTGCCGAGTCGGATTAGACTTTAAAGTTTAAAGTTTATTTATTAATGGGCTTGAAGTTATACTCTGGCGCCTGTTCAGGTACGAGACTAGTCATTTGGCTCAGCCGGACGTGTGTTGGTGTTTATCCTCACTTGGACAGTACTGTTAATCCTGTGTGCTCACCCCATTGCCAGGGCGGCACGGTGGCACTGTGGTTAGCACTGCTGCCTGACAGCGCCAGGGATCCGGGTTCGATTCCCAGCCTTGGGTCACTGTCTGTACGGAGTCTGCACATTCCCCTCGTGTCTGCATGGGTTTCCTCCGGGTGCTCCGGTTTCCTCCCACAGTCAGAAAGACGTGCTGGTTAGGTGCATTGGCCATGCTAAATTCTCCCTCAGTGTACCCGAACAGACACTGGAGTGTGGTGACAAGGGGATTTTCACGGTAGTGGTGGTGGAGGCAAACTCGATAGGGTCTTTTAAGAGACTTCTGGATGAGTACATGGGACTTAATAAGATTGAGGGTTAGAGGTAAGCCTATATATAGGCCTAGGTAGGTAGGGACATGACCGGCGCAACTTGTGAGCCGAAGGGCCTGTTTGTGCTGTAGTTTTTCTATGTTCTAATTGCTGCATCTATTGAACTGATTTTTAAATGTTTAAAAGGCCTCTGATTCATCACTGACTCATTGGTGGATTCACTGGAAAAGCTTTGCTTTCTGGCCCAGTGGCGAGCTGCTTCAGTGAGTTTGATCTGTAATTTTTGCCAGGCTGGGGAGAGTGACAGGTAGACAGCAGATCAGAGAGAGCTGCCTTTCAGGAGCTATACTCTTCCTGGGCGCTGCTGAAGTGGCTGAGAGATTGTAGTTCATCACCATTCTACTAATAAACAGCAGCTTTTTATAAACCGCAGAGTTCAAACCCTCAAAGAAAAGAGTGAAATTGTCTAAATCATTTTCTGGCATCATTCGCTGTGTTAATTGCTCTCTTATCTTCTGCTAATTTTCAGTCTAAAGTTAGCAATTGTAAATGTTTTGTAATTATCACGGATGAAAGGCACCATATGTGCACCAGGATTTTATCGAGCAAATTACAATCTATGAGGGCTGGAACAAATGACTTCAGATAGCTTTACTGCAGATTGTTCATATCCCCCCTGAATTTCTGTGCTCAGTGATGCATTTCAATTTCTGCCGAGTCTAGTGAGTAAGTGCAGTACACAGAGTGATTTTCAGTTATATACAGAGGAAGCTTCCTGTTTCAATCACAGAAACTAGAGGCAGGAGGAGGCCATATGGCCCTTCGAGCCTGCTCCACCATTCATTTTGATCATGGCTGATCATCAAATTCAATATCCTGATCCCCCCTTCCTCCCATATCCCTTGACCCTTTAGCCCCAAGAGCTAGATCTAATTTCTTCTTGAAATCAGATGAAATCAACTACATTCTGTGGTAGTGAATTCCACACATTCATCACCCTCTGGATGAAGAAATTTCTCCTCACCTCAGTTCTAAAAGGTTTACCTCTTATCTTCAAACTATGACCCCTAGTTCTGGACCACTATTGGGAACATTCTTTCTGAACCTACCCTGTCTAACTCTGTTAGAATTTTATAAGTTTCTATGAGATCCCCTTTCACTCTTCTAAACTCCAATAATCCTAACCAACTTAGTTCTCCTCATATGACAGACCTGCCATCCCAGGAATCAGCCTGGTAAACCTTTGCTGTACTCCCTCTATAGCAAGGAAATCCTTCCTCAGATAGGGACACCAAAACTGCGCACCATACTCCCTGTGTGGGCTCACCAATGGCCTATACAATTGCAGCAAAACATCCCTATCCCTATACTCACATCCTGTTGCTATGAAGGCCAACATACCATTTGCCCGATGTACTTGCATGCTTGCTTTCAGCGACTGATGCACGAGGACTCCAAGGTCTCATTGAGTATCTACCTCTCTCAATTTACATCCATTCAAGTAATAATCTGTCTTCTTATTTTTGCTACCAAAGTGGATAACCTCACATTTATCCACATTATACTGCATCTGCCATGCACATGCCCACACACTCAGCCTGTCTAAATCACGCTGAAGCATCTCTGCATCCTCCTCACAGCTTACCCTCCCACCCAACTTTGTATCATCTGCAACTTTGGAGATAATACATTCAGTTCCCTCTTCCAAATCATTAATATATAATGTGAACAGTTGGGGTCCTAGCACAGATCCCTGCGGAACCCCAGTAGTCACTGACTACCAATCTGCTTCCTATCTGCTAACCAGCTTTCTATCCATCTCAAGACTTTACCTACAGTCCCATGTGCTTTAACTTTACATAGTGGTCTGTTTTGTGAGACTTTGTCGAAAGCCTTCTGAAAGTCTAAATAAACCACATCCACTTGATCTCCTTGGCCAACTCTACTAGTTACATCCTCAAAGAATTCCAGTAAGACCAAAAAACATTGGAGCAGAATTAGGCCACTCGGCCCATTGAGTCTGCTCCGCCATTCAATCATGGCTGATATTTTTCTCATCCCCATTCTCCTGCCTTTTCCCATAACCCCTGATCCCCTTATTAATCAAGAACCTATCTATCTCTGTCTTAATAACACTTCATGACCTGGCCTCCACAGCCTTCTGCGGCAAAGAGTTCCACAGATTCACCACTCTCTGGCTGAAGAAATTCCTCCTCTTAAAGGATCGTCCCTTAAGCCTGAGGTTGTGCCCTCTGGTTCTAGTTTTTCCTACTAGTGGAAACATCCTCTCCACGTCCACTCTATCCAGGCCTTGCAGTATCCTGTAAGTTTCAATAAGATCCCCCCCTCATCCTTCTAAACTCCAACGAGTACAGACCCAGAGTCCTCAACGTTCCTCATACGACAAGCTCTTCATTCCAGGGATCATTCTTGTGAACCTCCCCTGGACCCTTTCCAATAGATTCGTCAAGCATGATTTCTCTATTGTAAATTCATGCTGACTTTGTCTGATTATACCATTGCCTTCCAAATGTTGAGTTTGAAACCCTTGATAATAGACTCTAACAACTTCTCCAGTACCAACTTTAGGCTGACTGGCCTATAGTTTCCTGTTTTCTCTCTACATCCCTTTTTGAATAGTGGGCTTACATTAGCTACCCTGCAATCTATAGGAGCTATTCCAGAGTCCAAAGAATTTTGGAAAATAACCACCAATGGATCTACTATTTCCCTGGCCACTTCGTTAAGTACTCTGGGATGAAGATTATCAGGACCTGGAGATTTATCCACCCTCAGTCCCATTAATTTCCCCAAAACCACTTCTCTACTAATGCTGATTTCCTTCAGCTCCTCTCTAAAACTTGTTCCTCTCAGCACTTCTGGTACATTATTCATGCCTTCCTTTGTGAAGACTGAAGCAAAGTACAAATTTAATTCCTCAGCCATTTCTTTATTTCCTGTTATGAATTCTCCCGTTTCTGACTGTAAGGGGCCTACATTAGTTTTTGCCAATCTATTTCTCTTAACATGCCTATAGAAACTTTTACAGTCAGTTTTTATGTTCCCTGCTGGCTTACTTTCATACTCTCTTTTTCACCTCTTAATCAATCTCTTTTGCTGAATTTTAAACTGCTCCAAATCCTCAGGCCTATTGCTTTTTCTTGCCAATTTGTATGCTTCTTCCTTGAATCTGATACTATTTCTAATTTCCTTTGTAAGCCATGGTTTGGCCACAATTGCCTTACCTTCCCTGACCACACTCATGCCAAACAGGAATAAACAACTTCTGGAGTTCACCTATTCGTTCTTTAAATGCCTGCCATTGCCTGTCCACTGTCTTTCCTTTCAGTAATGTTTCCCAGTCCACCATGGCCAATTCATGCCGCATACCATCATAGTTACCTTTATTGAGATTCAGGACCCTTGTCTCAAAGTCAACTACATCACCATCCACCTTGACAAAGAATTTTACCGTATTGTGGTCACTCGTCTCCAAGGGCTCTCATAACTAGATTGCCAACTAATCCTTTCAGTGTACAACACCCAGTCCAAGATGGCCTGTTCCCTTGTTGGTTCCTCAACATATTGCTCCAGAAAACCACCCCTTATGCATTCCATAAATTCCTCCTCTATTGTACTGTGACTAATTTGACTCTCCCAATCTATATGCAGATTAAAGTCACGCATAATCACAGATGTTCCTTTAACACATCCATCTCTGAGTTCCTGTCTAATACTTTTCCCAATGTTACCACTGCAGTTTGGTGGTCTGTATACCACCCACACCAATGTTTTTTGCCCCTTGTTGTTTCTTAATTCGACCCATACAGATTCCACATCACCAATGCTAATATCTTTCCTCAATATCATATCAATACCATCTTTAATCAACAATGCAACTCCACCACCTTTTCCTTTATGTCTGTCCTACCTAAACACTGAATAGACCTCAATGTTTAGTTCCTATCCTTGCTCACCTTGGAGCCATGTCTCTATAATGCCAACTATATCAGACCCCTTTATATCTATCTGTGCAACTAATTCATCCATTTTGTTTTGAATGCTCTGAGCATTCAGGTAGAAAACCTTAAGGTGGGCACTTTTAACATTTTTTTCCTTTTCCTACTATTTTTTACTCGGCCCTTATCTGACTCTGGCCCTTGATTTCTCTGCCTATCACTTTCCTTATGCTCCTTACTGTCTTTTCCTCTTGTTCTCAATTTCCCCTGCTCTGAATCCTTGCAATGGTTCCCATCCCTCTGCCATATTAGTTTAAACCCCCCTAACCACTCTAGCCAAGTACCCCCCAAGGACATCAGTCCCGATCCTGCCCAGGTGTAACCTGTCCAGTTTGTACAGGTCCCACCTCCCCCAGAACCAATCCCAATACCCTAGAAATCTGAAACCCTCCCCCTCACACCATCTATTCATCCACATATTCATCCCATGTGTCCTGCTGTTTCTACCCTGACTAGCACGTGGCACAGGTAGTAACCCTGAGATCATTCCATTTGAGGTTCTACTTTCCAGCTTGCTTCCTAGCTCCCTGTATTCTGCTTTTAGGACCTTTATTTTACCTATGTTGTTTGTACCAACATAAACTATGACCACTGGCTGTTTGCCTTTCCCCTTCAGAATGTCCTGCAACCTCTCCAAGACATCCTTGATCCCAGCACCAGGGAGGCAACATACCATCCTGGAGTCCCATTTGTGGCCACAGAAACGCCTGTCTATTCCCCTTACAATTGAATCCTCTATAACTATTACATTCCCACACTTTTTACTCCTCCCCTCTGCAGCAGAACCAACCGTGGTGCAATGAATTTGGCCATTGTTGTTTTCCCCTGAAAGGTCATTCCCTCAATAGTATCCAAAATGGTACATCTGTTTTGTAGGGGAATGGCCACAGGAGATTCCTGCATTGCCTGCCTAGCTCTCTTGCTCTGCCTGGTGGTCACCCACTCCTTTCCTGTCTGTGGAGTCTGAGCCTGCGGTGTGACCACCTCTCTATATGTGCTATCCACGATACTCGCCACCTCGCGGATACTCCCAGCCGTCACTCCAGCTCCGAAACGCAAGCTTCCAGAAGCTGCAGCTAGAGGCGCTTCCTGCATTCATGCTGGCCCCGGGCACTGGAAACGTTCCCGGCCTCCCACATAGAGCATGAAGAGCAGACTACGGCTTGGCGCTCTCCTGTCATGACTTACCCCTTTAAATTAAAATTTTGAAAGATATTTTGTTTCAAATTGTATCCAATTCTCGAGGGCCCTTCTTTCCTGGTCCTCATTACTACCAAATATAACTGTTACAACCTATAAACCACAGAAATTACCTCTGAGTAAGGAGTAAAATTATTAAATACTTGCCCGACCTTTCTACTTACCAATCAGTTCTTTCCCTTGTGTCCTGCGCTGCTGCAGTAGAGCAAGACCACACCTTGCTTTTACCTTGCTTGTCCTCCTCACAGTGAGTTTTTTTTTCGGTTAGAGGATGAGATAGGGAGGGAAACACTCATGTCGTGTCTTGGGCTTAACCGCTCCTTGACACCAGTCCTTCCTCTACCTACTATACAGCCAAGGTGACTGCAGTGCCTTCTTCCAGAATGCTCCTCGCTAAAGTCTCTCTGCCACCTCTTCCCAATCATCTGCTTTTGCCAAGTTAGATCATTTTAGACTCCAAAACAGTCGTGCATACGATAGCTGCTCAAGAGTAATTTGCTTTTATTATACAATAACTGACCTTGATCCTCCAAGCCTGGCAAGGGAGGATGTTTAACATTAGCTCTCTCTGTTTCTCCCCACTGCCCCCACACCGATTTCCCTGACTCAGACTCTCTCTCTTTCTCTCCCTCTCTTCCCACCTTTGCCAATCACTTCCTGCATTCATTCTTAGCTCTTTCAATCATCCCCATAAACCCTCTCCTCCTCCCCTTTCTTCCTTTCCCTTTCTCCCCCTCCCTTTCTCCCGCCTCTCTTTCTCCCGCCTCCCCTTCTCCCGCCTCCCCTTCTCCCGCCTCCCCTTCTCCCGCCTCCCCTTCTCCCCCCTCCCCTTCTCCCCCCTCCCTTTCTCCCGCCTCCCCTTCTCCCGCCTCCCCTTCTCCCGCCTCCCCTTCTCCCGCCTCCCCTTCTCCCGCCTCCCCTTTCTACCGCCTCCCTTTCTCCCGCCTCCCTTTCTCCCGCCTCCCCTTCTCCCGCCTCCCCTTCTCCCGCCTCCCCTTCTCCCGCCTCCCCTCCTCCCGCCTCCCCTCCTCCCGCCTCCCCTCCTCCCGCCTCCCCTCCTCCCGCCTCCCCTCCTCCCGCCTCCCCTCCTCCCGCCTCCCCTCCTCCCGCCTCCCCTCCTCCCGCCTCCCCTCCTCCCGCCTCCCCTCCTCCCGCCTCCCCTCCTCCCGCCTCCCCTCCTCCCGCCTCCCCTCCTCCCGCCTCCCCTCCTCCCGCCTCCCCTCCTCCCGCCTCCCCTCCTCCCGCCTCCCCTCCTCCCGCCTCCCCTCCTCCCGCCTCCCCTCCTCCCGCCTCCCCTCCTCCCGCCTCCCCTCCTCCCGCCTCCCCTCCTCCCGCCTCCCCTCCTCCCGCCTCCCCTCCTCCCGCCTCCCCTCCTCCCGCCTCCCCTCCTCCCGCCTCCCCTCCTCCCGCCTCCCTTTCTCCCCCCTCCCTTTGTCCCTCCCTCCCTTTGTCCCTCCCTCTCCTTCTCCCCCCTTCTCCCCCCTCTCACTTACCCCTCTCTCCCTTCCCCCCCTCTTTTTCCCTTCCCTCCCCCTCTGTCTCCCAATACCTGCTCCATGGGGCCCCTCTGTCCACTCCCGCTCCCCATGCCCTCTCCCTCTTCCCGTGCTCTCTCCCTGCTCCACGTGCCGCCTCCCCTCCTCCCGCCTCCCCTCCTCCCGCCTCCCCTCCTCCCGCCTCCCTTTCTCCCCCCTCCCTTTGTCCCTCCCTCCCTTTGTCCCTCCCTCTCCTTCTCCCCCCTTCTCCCCCCTCTCACTTACCCCTCTCTCCCTTCCCCCCCTCTTTTTCCCTTCCCTCCCCCTCTGTCTCCCAATACCTGCTCCATGGGGCCCCTCTGTCCACTCCCGCTCCCCATGCCCTCTCCCTCTTCCCGTGCTCTCTCCCTGCTCCACGTGCCACCTCCCTGCACTCTCCTCCCCACACTGCTCCCCCTTCCCTTCCCAAACCCCACACCCTCTCCCACTGTGGAGGAGGGCAACGAGCTCAGTGTAGAGCAGCGCAGGAGGAGAGCAATGGACTCAGTGTGGAGGCAGCGTGTGAGGAGAGTTGCGAACGCAGTGTAGAGCAGCGTGGTGGACCGAGTGTAGACAGTGCAGGAGGAAAGCAGTGGACCCAGTTTGGAGGAGGGCGGGAAGAGAGCAGCGGCGGACCCAATGTGAAGGAGGGCTGGAGGAGGGCGGCGGACCCAGTTTGGAGGAAGATGGGAGGAGGGCAGCAGACCCAATGTGGAGGAGCACTAGAGGAGGAGGGAGGCGGATCTAGTGTGGAGGAGGATGGGAGGAGGGCGGAGGACCCAGTGTGGAGGAGGATAGGAGGAGGGTGGCAGACCCAGTGTGGAGGAGGATGGGAGGAGGGCGGAGGACCCAGTGTAGAGGAGGATGGGAGGAGGGCGGAGGACCCAGTGTGGAGGAGGACTGGAGGAGGGCGGCAGACCTAGTGTGGAGGAGGATGGGTGGAGGGCGGAGGACCCAGTGTAAAGTGGCACTCAGGCTGCTGCATGCCGAATGGAATCAAATTTTTCCAAACGGATCCACAGGTACGTGCCACCCTCATAGTCATAGAGGTTTACAGCATGGAAACAGGCCCTTCGGCCCAACTTGTCCATGCCGCCCTTTTTTTAAAAAACCCCTAAGCTAATCCCAATTGCCCGCATTTGGCCCATATCCCTCTATACCCATCGTACCCATGTAACTATCTAAATGCTTTTTAAAAGCCAAAATTGTACCCGCCTCTACTACTGCCTCTGGCAGCTTGTTCCAGTCACTCACCACCTTCTGTGTGAAAAAATTGCCCCTCTGGACACTTTTGTATCTCTCCCCTCTCACCTTAAACCTATGCTCTCTAGTTTTAGACTCCCCTACCTTTGGGAAAAGATATTGACTATCTAGCTGATCTGTGCCCCTCATTACTTTATAGACCTCTATAAGATCATCCCTCAGCCTCCTACGCTCCAGCGAAAAAAGTACCAGTCTATCCAGCCTCTCCTTATAACTCAATCCATCAAGTCCGGGTAGCATCCTAGTAAATCTTTTCTGCACTCTTTCTAGTTTAATAATATCCTTTCTATAATAGGGTGACCAGAATTGCACACAATATTCCAAGTGTGGCCTTACCAATGTCTTGTACAACTTCAACAAGACATTCCAACTCCTGTATTCAATGTTCTGACCGATGAAACCAAGCATGCCGAATGTCGTCTTCACCACTCTGTCCACCTGTGACTCCACTTTCAAGGAGTTATGAACATGTACCCCTAGATCTCTTTGTTCTGTAACTCTCCCCAATGCCCTACCATTAACTGAGTAAGTCCTGCCCTGGTTCAATCTACCAAAATGCATCACCTCGCATTTGTCTAAATTAAACTCCATCTGCCATTCGTCAGCCCACTGGCCCAATTGATCAAGATCCCATTGCAATTGGAGATAACTTTCTTCACTGTCCACTGTGCCACCAATCTTAGTGTCATCTGCAAACTTACTAACCATGCCTCCTATATTCTCATCCAAATCATTAATATAAATGACAAATAACAGTGGACCTAGCACTGACCCCTGAGGCACACCACTGGTCACAGGCCTCCAGTTTGGAAAACAACTCTCTCCAACCACCCTCTGGCTTCTGTCAAGAAGCCAATTTTGTATCTATTTAGATACCTCACCCTGGATCCCGTGAGATTTAACCTTGTGTAACAACCTACCATGCGGTACCTTGTCAAAGGCCTTGCTAAAGTCCATGTAGACAACATCAACATGGATCTCATCTGCCTTCTTGGTTACCCCTTCAGAAAACTCAGTCAAATTTGTGAGACATGATTTTCCATTCACAAAGCCATGCTGACTGTCCCTAATCAGTCCTTGCATCTCTAAATGCCTGTAGATCCTGTCTCTCAAAATACCTTCCAACAATTTACCCACCACAGATGTGAGGCTCCCTGGCCTGTAGTTCCCAGGCTTTTCCCTGCAGCCCTTTTTAAACAAAGGCACAACATTTGCCACTCTCCAATCTTCAGGCACCTCACCCGTGACTATCAATGATTCAAATATCACAGCTAGGAGACCCGCAATTTCCTCCCTAGCCTCCCACAATGTCCTGGGATACACTTCATCAGGTCCCGGGGATTTATCTACCTTGATGCGCTGTAAGACTTCCAGTACCTCCTTCTCTGTGATATGTACACTCCTCAAGACATCACTATTTATTTTCCCAAGTTCCCTAACATCCATGCTTTTCTCAACACTAAATACTGATGAGAAATATTCATTTAGGATCTCACCCATCTCTTGTGGATCCGCACATAGATGACCTTGTTGATCCTTAAGGGGCCCTATTCTCTCCCTTGTTACTCTTTTGCCCTTTACGTATTTGTAGAAGCTCTTTGGATTCTCCTTTGTCTTATCTGCCAAAACAATCTCGTGTCCCCTTTTTGCCCTCCTGATTTCTCTCTTAACTCTACTCCTACACTCCCTATACTCTTCAAGGGATTCACTTGATCCCAGCTGCCTATGCGTGTCATGTGCCTTTTTCTTCTTCTTGACCAGGGCCTCAATATCCCGAGTCATCCAGGATTCCCTACTTCTGCCAGCCTTGCCCTTCACTCTTAGAGGAATGTGCTTACCCTGAACCCTGGTTAACACACTTTTCAAAGCGTGCCACTTACCAGACGTCCCTTTGCCTTCCCACAGATTCCCCCAATTAACTTTTGAAAGTTCCTGCCTGATACCATCAAAATTAGCCTTGCCCCAATTTAGAATTTTAACTTTTGGGCCAGACCTATCATTCTCCATAGCTATCTTAAAACCAATAGAATTATGGTCACTGGTCTCAAAGTGATCCCTCACTAACACTTCTGTCACCTGCCCTTCCTTATTTCCCAAGAGGAGGTCAAGTTTTGCCCCCTCTCTAGTCGGGCCATCCACATACTGAATGAGAAATTCCTCCTGAATACACTCAACAAATTTCTCTCCATCCAACCCTCTAATACTATGGCTGTCCCAGAGCTTGACTCTGAGCTCGATTCATGAGCTCAGAGTCGACCACCACCCTTTATGAATCCCAGGGAAATAGGTCCTGTGAGAGGAGAAAGGAGGACAGTAGGAGTATGTGTGCTTGTATGTCACAGGCCTATACAATGGAGCCTTGTCTCCAGAACTCTTGAACGCCCTTGCCATTGGACTGAGGCCTTGGTCCGTCAAGCCTGTATGGTAGCTAGTATACAACAGCCACACTATGTTAAAAGAACTCGTGCAGGCATCTTCCATCACTTAAAATTAAGTTTGGGACCTGGAACGTTAGGACCCTCATGTGACAGACCAAAATGGCGTACTGCTATCATTGCTTGGGAGCTCAGGCGTTTTGACATTGACCTCTCCACTCTAAGCGAGACCAGCCGGCAGGGGAAGGCCAACCTGGGGAGCAGGGTGGCCGTTACACCTTCCCCTGGCAAGGTAAAGCAGAAAAGATTGCCGTCTGCATGGAGTTGGCTTTGTCATTAAAAACAAAGGCAGAGAGATGTTGGCTGAGTAAGGCTCTCTTATCAAGGTCTTTAGTGCCTCAGTGTTGATTTTCCTGCGGCATTGTTTCTGCTGACATTGCTGCTTTCGGGCTACGTTGATTTTTTTGGAAGTCTACATTAAGCGCATTTAACTCATTAAGACTGCTTAGTGTTCGGTACAGAACTAAGGTCAAAACAGATTGAATTAAAAAAATTCTTGGCATTGGAAGAAGATTTCACAGACTCCTGAGCATGTCGCCTCTGAGCTTCCCAGCAACAAGAACATTAATGAACTTTGGTGCTCAGTCACTCAATGACTGAAATTATCCTGGTTGAACAATTTTCTTTAAAGGTGTCCACACAATCCACTGGATCTCAGACATAGCTTAGCATTAATTAAAATGATTTGTAATGTTTTATCATAAAATAGTGCACATGCCAGGGAGTTGTTAATTTGTATATTTTGGCCATGAGTCTGTGCTGTCTGTATAGGAGCAGACAGAGTGAATCCTCAGGTTATTCTTAATTATTACTCAGTTCCAGATTGTTCCACCATAACAGTGTACAAACAGGGCATCAGAAGCCGAAAGTACTCGGCACCTGTAAAGAGAGGAGCAGGTTATCTTTGGGGTAAAGAACTAAGTTCAATCAATGCTTGGAAAGGAAAAAAATTCAAGGCTACAGGGAAAGAGCAGGAAATTGGGAATCTTTGATCAGCTCTTTCGAAGTATTGGCACTTTGGGCAAATGGCCTCCTGTTCTCTATCGTTGTGTGACAGACACTGAAAGCCCCATACGTTTCCAGTGTTCTCTGTTTTTATTTTGGAAGCTGGTTGATTGTCTATAGAATCCCAATAGTGCAGAAGAGGCTATTTGGCCCATCAAGCCTGCACTGACCCTCTGAAAGAGCACCCTACCTAGGCCCAATCCCGCACTCTTTGCCCATAACACCACGCATTAATCGTGGCCAATCCACCGAACCTGCACATCTTTGGACACTCTGGGGCAATTTAGTATGGCCGATCCACCTAACCTGCATATCTTGGACACTTAGGAGCAACTTTGGGCTGTGGGAGGAAACCAGAGCACCCAGAGGAAACTCATGCAGACATGGGGAGAAAGTGCAAACTTCACACAGACAGTGACCAAAGGCTGGAATCGAACCTGGGTCCCTGGCGCTGTGAGGCAGCAGTGCTAATCGCTGTGCCACCGTGCCACCACTATGGTCTTAATTTTGTTTATTGTCTGATTTTCTTACAAAGCTTACAGTTTTTAAAATCTAAATCATTGATGCCAACCACACCAGGGCCTCCATTACCAGGGCCAATGTTACCTTGACCTATAGCACCAAGATTTTTAATAGGTGCAGCTTTGTTGGAGAGAACCCTGAACCATGGTCTCTGTTGGTACAGGAGACAAATTTTATTCTAAGCTGATGGTCTCTCACTGTCGTGCACCGACAAGAACGCGTATCATTCGAATACCCGTAAAGAACCGCAGTCATAAATCTCTCTACCACAGATGTTTCTTTTTCTTCTATGCACGCCTGTTCCATCTCCCCTGCCTCTGTACTTGTTTAAAGTCTGTAAATTTTTAAAGTCATCGACTTGAAACATTAGCTGTTTTCATGTCCCTAGATGCTGTCTGAGCTGCTGAATATTTCTGGTATTTTCTGGTAATATTTCAGATTTCAAGCAACCACAGTCGTTTGCTTTTGTTTCCGAAAAGGCAAAGCTGATGAATGTTAACTGGGACTAATTGCTGGTTAACTGAGCAAAGCAAGTCCAACAGAAGTACACTCACCCTGTTTCCCCATTTTCAGCTACAAGAGGCATTTTGTGCTTCATTCCGACACACATGAGGGTTTACACTGAGTTACAGGATATTCATCATTCTCAGGCAATGCATTCTGTTCTTTCTGTGCAGAGGATGGCCTTCACCAGACACAGCCCTGTCGAGATTGGTGGTGGGACGCAGCAAATAAAACCCCTTACCCCCTACAAGGGCACGAGGCTCACAGGCAGGGAGGCCGTACGGGGCT
Source organism: Mustelus asterias (assembly GCF_964213995.1). Classification (NCBI taxonomy): domain Eukaryota; kingdom Metazoa; phylum Chordata; class Chondrichthyes; order Carcharhiniformes; family Triakidae; genus Mustelus; species Mustelus asterias. Next base: position 8,602 of record NW_027593863.1, on the reverse strand, counting down.
GGGGGTTTCTGAAGTCTGTGGAGACGACGGTACTCAAGGTAGGCAGAGTGATTGGCAACATGATTGCGACTTACACTTTTGTTTGGTACAACGTAAAACACAGCAAGTTCTGTCATTGTATGGACAATGTGCAAGGTGTCCGTTTTGACGCTGTGAGCTTAAAGTCTATAACAGGAGCTCATCTCTTCACAGGACGATCACAAACACAGGTGGAAACGAATACAACAGGACCCTCACGGTCATCTCCACAGTCTGTCTCACCGACATCACTGGGAGCAGCTGCCAGCCCAGATACACACACTTCAAAGAGCATCAGTGAGTTTGAGGAGGGAACACAGGGTGAGTCATGAGTAAGGAAGGGGCAATGGTGATGGGCTAAGAAGGGCAGGGTGTTGCTGTGCAAGGGTACAGGATGGACACAGACCTGTTGAGTGGTTCTGTGATTCCATCCACATTGAGTATTGGTTGATACAAGTCACTAGGCTCAGGGCATGGTCAGACTGTTGCGCTCAATTTTGAAACACTGTAATGACTTCATATCTCTGGATAATGATGTCTGAGAGGTTTGATTTACCATCTTCTTCCTTTTGCTTTCCATAGTGTTAACCTCGCTCCCTGCCCTTGCAGTGCCAACTCCTTCCACCCCGACCAAAGCCATCTCACCCACAGCCTTGAATGGGTTGGAGGTAGCTGAGCAGCGTAGCTGGCTCTACCTAGAAGAAATGGTCAACTCATTGATGGCCACAGCCCAGCAGCTGAAGACACTGATTGAGCAAGCAAAGCAAGCCAGCATCGCTTCAAAAGACGGAGCCATTGCACAAGCCAAGCTCCAGGCAGAACGTGAGAGGAAAGGGGTGAGTGGTGTCAACATTGCTTCATGGCAAGTGAAGTACGTGATACAGCAGCCAGGACAATCTCTGTAAACACAGACCCCAATGTTAATCAGAGGATTCGACTGTACCATGTGGCCAGAGAATCTGGGGGATGTAGAAGCCTGGAGCTAATCCACGATCCTGCCTCAATCAGAGACACCAGTTCAAGACCGAGGACACCAACCCCCACCCAACCCATGACTAGATCTCTGCTGCAATCCCAACCCAACTGACCAGCAAGAACTGAGGTTTGGTGGGGGTGGGGAATCTTCATTGCTCCCCACTATCCCACTCCTCTGGCCCTCTCCCTCTTGCCCCACTCTGCTAGACTGATGATTTCTAGCTTTGTAGCATTATTTCCTTTGCCCTGTAACACCTCCACTGCTGCTGAAAGCCTTCAACATCTTCTCATCACCTCCAGACATGGCTTCTTGTAATGTCTTCCCTCTTAGCTCCCTCAACTCTGGTATCCTTCTGCAACCTCCAAGTCATCCAGAATAGGTCCCAGCATTTGATTGCCCCTAAGGTCCATTCACCAATTTGCTGTCTCTTATTGTATCTTTGGTCCACTCCTATTTCTCATTCACATGCTATCATAGAAACATAGAAGATAGGAGCAGGAGGAGGCCATTTGGCCCTTCGAGCATGCTACACCATTCATTACGATCATGGCTGATCATCCAACTCAATAGCCTAATCCTGCTTTTTCCCCATAACCTTTAATCTAATTCGGCCCAAGTGCTATAACTAGCCACCTCTTGAGTACATTCAATATTTTGGCATCAACTACTTCCTGTGGTAGTGAATTCCACAGGCTCACCACTCTTTGGGTGAAGAAATGTCTCCTCACCTCCATTCTAAATGGTCTACCCTGTATCCTCAGACTGTGACCCCTGGTTCTGGACTCCCCCACCATCGGGAACATCCTCCCTGCATCTACCCTGTGTAGTCCTGTTAGATTTCGATAAGTCTCTATGAGATCCCCCTTATTCGTCTGAACTCCAGCGAAAACAATCCGAGCCTAGTCAATCTCTCCTCATACATCAGCCCCATCATTCCCGGAATCAGCCTGGTAAACCCTCGCTGCACGCCTTCGAGAGCAAGAACATCTTTTCTCAGAAAAGGAGACCAAAACTGCACACAATACTCTCGGTGTGACCTCACCCAAGGATCTGTATAATTGCAACAACACTTCCTTGCTCCTGTATTCAAAACCTCTTGCAGTGAAGACCAACATGCCATTTGCCTTCTTTACCACCTGCTGCACCTGCAAGCTTACCTTCAGTGATTGGTGCACAAGGACACCCAGGTTCCTGCTGCACACTCCCCAATTTAGAGCCATTCATGTAGTAATCTGCCTTCTTGTTTTTGTTTCCAAAGTGAATAACCTCACATTTGCCACTTGGCACTTCAAACAAAAACATAATGTTAGGTTTCACAAGGATGCTGACAACAGCCAGCTCTACCTCCCTTAACACCTCCACTGTCGGTAAATTGTCAGACTACTTATTTGACTTCCAGTACTGGATGAGCAGAAATTTCCTCCAAATAAATATTGAGAAGATTGAAACCATTGTTTTCAGTCCTTTTTCCAAACGCTGTTCCCTAGCCACTGACTCCATCCCTCCACCTAGCAACAGCCTGAGATTAAGCCCCTCTATTTGCAACCTTAATGTCACATTTGATGATGAGATGAGCTTCTGAATTCATATTCTTGCCACCACTAAGAGCCCCTATTCCATCTCTGCAACATTGTCCCACTTCATCCCTGTCTCAGCTCGTGTGTTGCTGAAACCCTCTTTCACACCTTGTTACCTCTAGATTTGATTAGCCCAACACAATCCTATTGGTCTCCCACATTCTGCCCTCGCTGAATCGAAAACTGTGCTCTCCTTGTTTCAACTCGCAGTAAGTTCCATTCCCGTTCACCTCTGCACTCACTAACCCACACTGACTCCTGATTTTAACATGTACTTCTTTGTTTTCAAATCTTTCCAAGGCATCATCTCTCTCTATCTCTGTAATCTTCTCCAGCCCACAACCTTATTAGATATCTGTGCTCCTCTAATTCCGGCCTGCTGTGTATCCTTGATTTTAATTGCTGCATCATTAGTGGCTGTACCATCTGCTGCTAGGATCATGAGCTCTGGAATTCCCTCCCTTCACCCCTCTACCTCACTTTCCTCCTTTAAAACACTCCTTAAAACCTACCTCTGTCTATGCCTTTAGGCATCTGACCTCGTATCTCCTTATAGAATCATAGAAGATAGGAGCAGGAGGAGGCCATTTGGCCCTTCGAGCCTGCTCTACCATTCATCACGATCATGGCTGATCGTCCAACTCAGTAGCCTAATCCTGCTTTTTCCCCATAACCTTTGATCCCATTCGCCCCAAGTGCTATATCTAGCCGCCTCTTGGATACATTCAATGTTTTGGCATCAACTACTTCCTGTGGTAATGAATTCCACAGGCTCACCACTCTTTGGGTAAAGAAATGTCTCCTCATCTCTGTCCTAAATGGTCTACCCCGCATCCTCAGACTGTGATCCCTGGTTCTAGACACACCCACCATTGGGAACATTCTCCTTGCATCTACCCTGTCTAGTCCTATTAGAATTTTATAAGTCTTTATGAGATCCCTCCTCATTCGTCTGAACTCCAGTGAAAACAATCCTAACCTAGTCAATCTCTTCTCATACATTCTCGCCATCCCCGAATTGCTGCATCATTATGTGCCCTTGCGTTACACTTTGTTTTATAATGCCCCTGATAAGCACTGGGATGTTTCATTATTTTAAAGGCATTAGATAAATACAAATTGTTTTTTCGGGTAAGCGTTCTCCAAGGCGGCCTTCACGACACACGACAACGCAGAGTCGCTGAGCAGAGACTGATAGCCAAGTTCCGCACACACGAGGACGGCCTCAACCGGGATCTTGGATTCATGTCACACTATCTGTAATCCCCATGACTTGCCTGGGCTTGCAAAATCTCACTAACTGTCCTGGCTGGAGACAATACACATCTCTTTAACCTGTGCTTAACCCTCTCTCCACTCACATTGTCTGTACTTTTAAGACTTGATTACCTGTAAAGACTCGCATTCCAACCATTATTTTGTAAATTGAGTTTGTGTCTTTATATGCCCTGTTTGTGAACAGAACTCCCACTTACCTGACGAAGGAGCAGCGCTCCGAAAGCTCGTGGCTTTTGCTACCAAATAAACCTGTTGGACTTTAACCTGGTGTTGTGAGACTTCTTACTGTGTTTATCCCAGTCCAACGCCGGCATCTCCACATCATGACCTCCAAATCATCCAGAATAGATCCCAGCATCTGATTGCCCCTAAGATCCATTCACCAACTTGCTGTCCCTCACTGCTCTACACTAGCTGATGGTGCTCAAATGTTCAAATATAAAATCCTCCTCCATCTCCTTCTGTGGCCTCCTGTGAATCCCCATTCTCCTGTATCCATTCAGTGACAAAGCTTTCACCTTTGCTGGCCTTAATATCTCCTAACATTTGCCTCTGTTAAGACATAACTTCCCCACTCTCTGCCACCTTTTGCCTCGATAAACCTACAGACCTACGGGCCTGCTCTTGCTCTTTGGTGGGCTAAATAATTAATAGGGCAAGTTGCCTCCCATCAGTAATTTTAGTGGGGAAAAAAAATCAGCCCAAAATGTCGACCTTCTGTTTTGTACTTTTCCACTAAAGTGATTGGAAGGGGGAGGGGAGGGGAATGTCAGCCCCTGAGTCACCAGTTAACCAGAGGGGATGGAGATAACAAGGTGGTGAAGTTAATGAGGAATGTGTATGACATGGGATGTTTAAAACCATGTTTCAAAGGTTTGGCTCAAAGTTGACATTAAGTGAGGTGTTTCTCTGATGGTCTGTTTTCTGTAAAATGTAGAGTCTAAACCAGTACCAGAACCAGGTGCCATTTCATTCTGCTGAGGATGTGGATGGGAAAACTGAGATCATTATTAAGGTGAGTGAGAGGAGAGTGATCTCACATTTACCTGACTTACTGCTTCCAGATGGGAATGGTGGGATGGAGCCATGAGATGACGACCATTAGCCTTTATAGAAACACAAGCATCTAATCACGGTGCCGCCACTGGGGTTATATCCTGCTATACAAGAGCGACTGCACTTCAAAAATCAGCACACCATTGGCTGAAAAGTGTGTTGTGACATCTTGAAGTTTTGAAAAGTGCTGGAGAAATGTTTCCTTTGCATCATTTTCCAACATTTGTAACTATTGGTGTTATGTTGTAATGACAGCAATGACCAACTATTCCTGCTGATCCTGAGCTGCTGCCTAAATTGTCCAGATATCATTGACTTTTACATCATCAAAGCATCAATTACAATGCCTTACAGACTTAAATTGTATTGAACACGCTGACTATTTTGGGCAGTTCCATAAGTATTTGCCTGTAATTGCCCCTCGCTCGACTATTTAAGAAGCTCTACTCCTTTCTGGAAAAGTTGGATCTTTGAGCATTTTTAATTAACTATTTGCACAAGGATTATGTGATTATCTGAGTGGTGGGTGGCACGATGGCACAGTGGTTAGCACTGCTGTCTCACAGTGCCAGGGACCCAGGTTCGACTCCCGGCTTGGGTCACTGTCTGTGTGGAGTTTGCACGTTCTCTCCGTGTCTGCGTGGGTTTCCTCCGGGTGCTCCGGTTTCCTCCCACAGTCCAAAGATGTGCGGGTTAGGTGGATTGGTCATGCTAAATTGACCCTTAGTGTCAGGGGGACTATCTAGGGTAAATGCATGGGGTTATGGAGATAGGGCCTGGGTGGGATTGGGGTCAGTGCAGACTCGATGGACCAAATGGCCTACTTCTGCTCTGTAGGGTTCTATGATTCTATGCATTTCTGTGTGTACATAAACAAATAGGAGAGGCAAAAGCTAACTGAAATTTCCTGTTTTTAAAAAGAAATGTTGCTTACTTTGTTACTTGGTTTCATCATTCACTGGGGATGGCAGGAAAATCACTATCACTGGGAACAGCAGAGAAATCGCATTAACATTACTGGGAATAATGGGAAATTTGCATTCACATCACTGGGAGTAACAGGAAAATCATATTAACATCACCAGGGACATCAAAGAAATTGTATTAGCATCACCAGGAACAGTGGGAAATTTGCATTAATATCACTGGGAATAGTGGAGACTTCATTACCATCACTAAGAATAGCTGTGAAATCGCATTAACGTCACTGGGAATGGATAATTATTCAACTGCTCTATGAAAATCCTGTTGAATCTGCTTCCTCCACACGCTGAGTGCATTCCCAATTCTAACCACTCGCTGCGTAAAAAAAGCTGTTCCTTGTATAACTGTTGTTTTTAACCAATCACCTTATATCAGTCTCCTCTGGTTCTCGATGCTTCTGCCAATTGGAACAGTTTTTCCCTATCTACTTAGTCTACATCCCACCTTATTTTGAACACTTTTCAACCTTCTCTAAAGCCCAAGCTTCTCCAATCTCTCCACGTAACTGATGTCTCTCTTCACTGAAATCATTCTTGTAAATCTTGTCTGCCATCACACCTTTTTGAAAGTGTTGTGGCCAGAATTGGTCAGAATGCTCTGTTTAAAGCTGAACCAGGGTTTAATGAAGATTCATCATAACTTGCCTTTGTACTTATTGCTCTATGAAGCCCAAGATCCCATATGTCTTTTTATCCACTATCTCAGCCTATTCCCCCATCTTCAACAATTTTGCACAAAGGGGATTCCCCATACCACCAACCTGTAGATGTCCTCTTGAAATCTAACACTGTACTCCTCTCCGTGCACAGTACTCCTAAGTTTTGTATCTTCTGCAGATTTTGGAATTGTGCCCTGCATAGCCAAGTCTAGGTCATTAATATAGATCAAGAAAAGCAGTTGGCTATCGTGCCACTGTGGTGACTTCAGCCAGGCTATTGACGTTGGCTTGCTAGAGTATGAACTACCTGATGAGTCTTGCGCAGTTGACGCCTTCCGCGCCCGCTGGGCACCGCAGGGGCTGGGGGTATTATCAACCCCGATAATCACATTATAATTTGGTGTTTTAAGTTTCCTTTGTGATTTGTTTTTTGGTTCAGGCTGTTCCCCCTCCTTTTTGGGGAGCTGCCCCTTTTCATTTGTCCCTTAGTTAATTTAAGTTCGTTTATTTGGTTGGTATGAAAAGAACTACCTGATGAGTCTTAGCCATCAATAGATCCAGACAGCGGGCGATTGACAGGATCGTCCACCCTGACTGTCTGCCCCTCTAACCTGGCTATATTCACGGCCAGGTGTCCCTAGAGAGGGAGCATGCGGTGTCCACGGACACAGTTGACTCCTTCCGTGCCTGCTGGGCACTGCAGGAGCTGGGGTGTATTATCGACCCCAATAACCACATTTTAATTTGATGTTTAAGTTTCCTTTCTACTTTGCTTTTTGGTTCAGGCGGGTCCCCCTCCTTTTGGGGAGCTGCCCCTTTTAAGTTGTCCCTCAGTTAATTTGATTTAGTTTATTTGGTTGGTACACAAAAAGAAGTATCTGATGAGTCTTATTTGATGGTTAAATCAGGAAGCCTCATGGAAGCTCCCTATTTAAAGCAGGTATGCCAGACTCCCAGTCTGCATTCAGCAGGGAGCAACTGGAGAGCTGGCTGTGAATAGATGTATGGTGTAAATAAAGTAACTTGGTGACAGGACTTTCACCTCCGTGGAGTTATTACAGCCCCCCACTCCCGGGAAACCCCAGTCTGAAAAGCAACTGTTCAACTACTCTCTGTTTCCTGTCACTCTGCCACTTTCCCTTTTATTGCATGGCTTCCACATTGCTGGCAAGCCTATTACGTGGCTCTTTATCAAATGCCTTTTGGAAGCCCATATCGACTTCATCGACCATCTCTGTTACCACATCAATGAAGTTAGTTAAACATGATTTGCCTTTGACAAATCTGTGCTGGCGTTCCTTAATTAATTGGCCTCAATTTCCAAGCGACTGTTAATTTTGTTCCTGATTGTTGTTTCTAAAAGCTATCCCATCACCAAGGTTAAACAGACGGGCTTGTGTATTGCTCTATCCTTGCACTGTTTTTTTGAAGAAGGATATAACATTTGCAATTCTCCAGTTTCTGGCACGATTCCTGTATCTAACAAGGTTTGCAAGATTATGCCAGTGCCTCTCCAATTTCCTCCCTCACTTCCCTTAGCATTCTAGGATTAATCTTATTCAGTCTTGGTGAATTAGCAACTTTAAGTATAGTCAGCTTTTATAAGATCCCTTTTTTATCAATTTGTAGCCCATCTAGTCTCTCAACCTCTTCTTTCACTGTGACTTGGTGAAGACAGATGCAAAGTACTCAGTATCTCAGTCACTGCTCCTTGCAGTGACCCTCTTTTTGGCCCTTAAGCAGACCCATTCCACATAGAGGTTTACAGCATGGAAACAGGCCCTTCGGCCCAACTTGTCTATGCCGCCCTTTTTTTCTTAAACCCCTAAGCTTGTCCCAATTGCCCGCATTTGGCCCATATCCCTCGATAACCATCTTAGCCATGTAACTGATATTACCCCCTGTTACCGTCTTTGTTACTATTTATAAAAAGAACAAAGAACAAATAAAATTACAGCACAGGAACAGGCCTTTCAGCCCTCCAAGCCTGCACCGACCATGCTGCCCGACTTAACTAAAACCCCCTACCCTTCCAGGGACCATATCTCGCCATTC
>NW_027593862.1:0-25751 GCF_964213995.1 Mustelus asterias | reverse complement strand
GGCCAGTTGGGTGGGTGTGGGGGGCCCCCAGGGCCAGTGTGTGGGGGGGCCCCAGGGCCAGTGTGTGTGGGGGGCCCCCAGGGCCAGTGTGTGTGGGGGGGCCCCAGGGCCAGTGTGGGGGGGGGGCCCCAGGGCCAGTGTGGGGGGGGGCCCCAGGGCCAGTGTGGGGGGGGCCCCAGGGCCAGTGTGGGGGGGGCCGAGGGGAGGCCATGGCCAGTGGGGGGTGGGGGGAGGCGAAGGGCCAGCGGGGGGCTTCTGGGGGGTTGACGCCATGGGCCATCAGGGAGAGGGTGGCTGGGGAGGAGGCCAAGGGGGTCAGCAGGGGAGGCTGCGGGAAGGGCAGGGAGGCTGGGAGAGGGGGGGGGCAGAGGTCACCGGAGAGCGGGGTCACTCACAGGTCAAAGGTGGAGTGGGTGGGTGGGTGACAAGGTGGTGACCATCGCGGGAGAGTCGGAGGTCAAAGAGGGGGAGGGGTGGGGAAGGGTCAAAAGGGCACTGGGATACCAGTGTGTGGGGGGCACGGTCAAAGGTGTGTTAGATCAAAGGGCAGTGGGTGGGTGAGGAGGTCAAGGGGTGAACGAGGACGGAAGGCTGAGTTCAGAGGTCACTGTGTGAATGGCTCTCCCCCCCCCTTGCGTTGCAGAGTCAAGCATCTGATCCTGGTCGATCCCTGGGGATTCCCGGAGCGACCGACTGACGTGTCGGAGACGTGGAAGCCCCCCTGTGGGTGAAGGCGGTCACCACCGTCCTGGCTCGGTTCAACTTCTTGGCAGTGCTGAGGGCAGCGGGACCCTGGGGTGAGCAGAGCGCTGGATTACAGAGCGGTCAGTGAGGGACTGGTCAGCGAGGGAGCGTCCCTCAGTGAGGGACCGGTCAGCGAGGGAGCGTCCCTCAGTGTGGACCGGTCAGTGAGGGAGCGTCCCTCAGTGTGGACCGGTCAGCTGAGGGAGTGTCCCTCAGTGTGGACCGGTCAGTGAGGAGTGTCCCTCAGTGTGGACCGGTCAGTGAGGGAGTGTCCCTCAGTGTGGACCGGTCAGTGAGGGAGTGTCCCTCAGTGTGGACCGGTCAGTGAGGGAGTGTCCCTCAGTGTGGACCGGTCAGTGAGTGAGCGTCCCTCAGTGTGGACCGGTCAGTGAGGGAGCGTCCTTCAGTGTGGACCGGTGTCAATGAGGGAGCGTCCCTCAGTGTGGACCGGTCAGCTGAGGGAGCGTCCCTCAGTGTGGACCGGTCAGTGACGAAGCGTCCTTCAGTGTGGACCGGTCAGCTGAGGGAGCGTCCCTCAATGTGGACCGGTCAGCTGAGGGAGCGTCCCTCAGTGTGGACCGGTCAGCTGAGGGAGCGTCCCTCAGTGTGGACCGGTCAGCTGAGGGAGCGTCCCTCAGTGTGGACCGGTCAGCTGAGGGAGCGTCCCTCAGTGTGGACCGGTCAGTGTGGGAGCGTCCTCAGTGTGGACCGGTGTCAATGAGGGAGCGTCCCTCAGTGTGGACCGGTCAGCTGAGGGAGCGTCCCTCAGTGTGGACCGGTCAGCTGAGGGAGCGTCCCTCAGTGTGGACCGGTCAGTGTGGGGAGCGTCCCTCAGTGTGGACCGGTGTCAATGAGGGAGCGTCCCTCAGTGTGGACCGGTCAGCTGAGGGAGCGTCCCTCAGTGTGGACCGGTCAGCTGAGGGAGCGTCCCTCAGTGTGGACCGGTCAGTGACGGAGCGTCCTTCAGTGTGGACCGGTCAGCTGAGGGAGCGTCCCTCAATGTGGACCGGTCAGCTGAGGGAGCGTCCCTCAATGTGGACCGGTCAGCTGAGGGACATCCCTCAGTGTGGACCGGTCAGCTGAGGGAGCGTCCCTCAATGTGGACCGGTCAGCTGAGGGCGCGTCCTCAGTGTGGACCGGTCAGCTGAGGGCGCGTCCCTCAGTGTGGACCGGTCAGCTGAGGGGAGCGTCCCTCAATGTGGACCGGTCAGCTGAGGGAGCGTCCTCAATGTGGACCGGTCAGTGAGGGAGCGTCCCTCAATGTGGACCGGTCAGTGAGGGAGCGTCCCTCAATGTGGACCGGTCAGTGAGGGAGCGTCCCTCAATGTGGACCGGTCAGTGAGGGAGCGTCCCTCAATGTGGACCGGTCAGTGAGGGAGCGTCCCTCAGTGTGGACCGGTCAGCTGAGGGAGCGTCCTCAATGTGGACCGGTCAGCTGAGGGAGCGTCCCTCAATGTGGACCGGTCAGTGAGGGAGCGTCCCTCAATGTGGACCGGTCAGTGAGGGAGCGTCCCTCAATGTGGACCGGTCAGTGAGGGAGCGTCCCTCAATGTGGACCGGTCAGTGAGGGAGCGTCCCTCAATGTGGACCGGTCAGTGAGGGAGCGTCCCTCAATGTGGACCGGTCAGTGAGGGAGCGTCCCTCAATGTGGACCGGTCAGTGAGGGAGCGTCCCTCAATGTGGACCGGTCAGTGAGGGAGCGTCCCTCAATGTGGACCGGTCAGTGAGGGAGCGTCCCTCAATGTGGACCGGTCAGTGAGGGAGCGTCCCTCAATGTGGACCGGTCAGTGAGGGAGCGTCCCTCAATGTGGACCGGTCAGTGAGGGAGCGTCCCTCAATGTGGACCGGTCAGTGAGGGAGCGTCCCTCAATGTGGACCGGTCAGTGAGGGAGTGTCCCTCAATGTGGACCGGTCAGTGAGGGAGCGTCCCTCAATGTGGACCGGTCAGTGAGGGAGCGTCCCTCAATGTGGACCGGTCAGTGAGGGAGCGTCCCTCAATGTGGACCGGTCAGTGAGGGAGCGTCCCTCAATGTGGACCGGTCAGTGAGGGAGCGTCCCTCAATGTGGACCGGTCAGTGAGGGAGCGTCCCTCAATGATCCTTCCATCAATCCCCCCGACGTGTGAAGCACTCTGAATGTTCTGACTCAGTGTCTCCCTCTACAGGCCCCTCGCTAGTCCAGCGATTCCGGCCGGATCTCAAACGGAAATATGAAGAGCGGTTTGATGATGACACCATATTGGAATATGTCTATCACTGCAATGCTCAGACTCCCAGGTGAGCTGCCCACCTTGGGGCGGAGGGCGGGTAGGGGTGGGTGGAAGGGCGGGTAGGGGTGGCCGCACAGCAACCTGCGAGTAACAGGAGAGTGATAATCACCAGGGAATCTGATCTGTATCCACAGTGCGGCGCTCCCTCAGCACTGACCCTCCCACAGTGCGGCGCTCCCTCAGCACTGACCCTCCCACAGTGCGGCGCTCCCTCAGCACTGACCCTCCCACAGTGCGGCGCTCCCTCAGCACTGACCCTCCCACAGTGCGGCGCTCCCTCGGCACTGACCCTCCCACAGTGCGGCGCTCCCTCAGCACTGACCCTCCCACAGTGCGGCGCTCCCTCGGCACTGACCCTCCCACAGTGCGGCGCTCCCTCGGCACTGACCCTCCCACAGTGCGGCGCTCCCTCAGCACTGACCCTCCCACAGTGCGGCGCTCCCTCAGCACTGACCCTCCCACAGTGCGGCGCTCCCTCAGCACTGACCCTCCCACAGTGCGGCGCTCCCTCAGCACTGACCCTCCCACAGTGCGGCGCTCCCTCAGCACTGACCCTCCCACAGTGCGGCGCTCCCTCAGCACTGACCCTCCCACAGTGCGGCGCTCCCTCAGCACTGACCCTCCCACAGTGCGGCGCTCCCTCAGCACTGACCCACAGTGCGGCGCTCCCTCAGCACTGACCCTCCCACGGTGCGGCGCTCCCTCAGCACTGACCCTCCCACAGTGCGGCGCTCCCTCAGCACTGACCCTCCCACAGTGCGGCGCTCCCTCAGCACTGACCCTCCCACAGTGCGGCGCTCCCTCAGCACTGACCCTCCCACAGCATTTCATTCACCAGTTCTCCCCCTTCTCTCTGGACAGCGGTGAGACAGCATTCAAGGTTCTCTCTGAATCCTTTGGCTGGGCTAAGCGTCCGATGTTGGGACGGATCCACTTGATTCCGAAGGAGATTCCCATCACCATGATCTATGGATCCCGATCCTGGATTGCGCCCAGCGGGGAACAGGTGAAGGATATTCGCCCAGACTCGTACGTACAGACCATGGTGAGTTATACACTGGAGTGTTTGTGTATAAACTTCCTTCCAGTGTTTCTTATTGAGATAAACATGTGCGTCTGCCCCCTGTGCGTCTGCCGCCTGTGCGTCTGCCGCCTGTGCGTCTGCCGCCTGTGCGTCTGCCGCCTGTGCGTCTGCCGCCTGTGCGTCTGCCGCCTGTGCGTCTGCCGCCTGTGCGTCTGCCGCCTGTGCGTCTGCCCCCTGTGCGTCTGCCCCCTGTGCGTCTGCCGCCTGTGCGTCTGCCGCCTGTGCGTCTGCCGCCTGTGCGTCTGCCCCCTGTGCGTCTGCCCCCTGTGCGTCTGCCCCCTGTGCGTCTGCCCCCTGTGCGTCTGCCGCCTGTGCGTCTGCCGCCTGTGCGTCTGCCGCCTGTGCGTCTGCCGCCTGTGCGTCTGCCTCCTGTGCGTCTGCCTCCTGTGCGTCTGCCTCCTGTGCGTCTGCCGGAAACCGATACAACTCCAACATCAACTTCCCTGCTTTTGTAATCATTGCCTTGATTGATAAAAGCAAGTGTCCCATATTCACCACCCTACTAAGATGCCCTTCCGCTTTCAGAGATCTGTGGGCAAACACACCAAGGCCCCTTTGTTCCACAGAACTTCCTGATGTCCAACCATTCATTGAATACTTTCCTGTCAAACTACTCCTCCCAAAGTGTACCACCTCACATGAGAGGAGAACTAATTGACGTGTGTGCATCAAACACTCCCAGGACAGGTACAGCACGGGGTTAGATACAGAGTAAAGCTCGCTCTACACTGTCCCCATCAAACACTCCCAGGACAGGTACAGCACGGGGTTAGATACAGAGTAAAGCTCCCTCTACACTGTCCCCATCAAACACTCCCAGGACAGGTACAGCACGGGGTTAGATACAGAGTAAAGCTCCCTCTACACTGTCCCCCATCAAACACTCCCAGGACAGGTACAGCACGGGTTAGATACAGAGTAAAGCTCCCTCCACACTGTCCCCCATCAAACACTCCCAGGACAGGTACAGCACGGGGTTAGATACAGAGTAAAGCTCCCTCTACACTGTCCCCATCAAACACTCCCAGGACAGGTACAGCACGGGGTTAGATACAGAGGAAAGCTCCCTCTACACTGTCCCCATCAAACACTCCCAGGACAGGTACAGCACGGCGTTAGATACAGAGTAAAGCTCCCTCTACACTGTCCCCCATCAAACACTCCCAGGACAGGTACAGCACGGGGTTAGATACAGAGGAAAGCTCCCTCTACACTGTCCCCATCAAACACTCCCAGGACAGGTACAGCACGGGGTTAGATACAGAGTAAAGCTCCCTCTACACTGTCCCCATCAAACACTCCCAGGACAGACACAGCACGGGGTTAGATACAGAGTAAAGCTCCCTCGACACTGTCCCCATCAAACACTCCCAGGACAGGTACAGCACGGGGTTAGATACAGAGGAAAGCTCCCTCTACACTGTCCCCCCCCATCAAACACTCCCAGGACAGGTACAGCACGGGGTTAGATACAGAGTAAAGCTCCCTCTACACTATCGCCATCAAACACTCCCAGGACAGATACAGCACGGTGTTAGATACAGAGTAAAGCTCCCTCTACACTGTCCCTCATCAAACACTCCCAGGACAGTTACAGCACGGGGTTAGATACAGAGTAAACGGGACTGGGAGCATTCTGGCCAAGTTTGCCGATGATACAAAGATAGGTGGAGGGGCAGGTAGTATTGAGGAGGTGGGGAGGCTGCAGAAATATTTAGACAGTTTAGGAGAGTGGTCCAAGAAGTGGCTGATGAAATTCAACGTGGGCAAGTGCGAGGTCGTACACTTTGGAAAAAAGAATAGAGGCATGGACTATTTTCTAAACGGTGATAAAATTCATAATGCTAAAGTGCAAAGGGACTTGGGAGTCCTAGTCCAGGATTCTCTAAAGGTAAACTTGCAGGTTGAGTCCGTAATTAAGAAAGCAAATGTAATGTTGTCATTTATCTCAAGAGGCTTGGAATACAAAAGCAGGGATGTACTTCTGAGGCTTTATAAAGCACTGGTTAGGCCCCATTTGGAGTACTGTGAGCAATTTTGGGCCCCACACCTCAGGAAGGACATACTGGCACTGGAGCGGGTCCAGCGGAGATTCACACGGATGATCCCAGGAATGGTAGGCCTGACATACGATGAACGTCTGAAGATCGTGGGATTATATTCATTGGAGTTTAGGAGGTTGAGGGGAGATCTGATAGAAACTTACAAGATAATGAACGGCTTAGATGGGATGGACGTAGGGAAGTTGTTTCCATTAACAGGGGAGACTAGGACGCGGGGGCACAGCCTTAGAATAAAAGGGAGTCACTTTAGAACAGAGATGAGGAGAAATTTCTTCAGCCAGAGAGTGGTGGGTCTGTGGAATTCATTGCCACAGAGGGCTGTGGAGGCCGAGACGTTGAGCGTCTTCAAGACAGAAATTGATAAATTCTTGATTTCTCGAGGAATTAAGGGCTATGGGGAGAGAGCGGGTAAATGGAGTTGAAATCAACCATGATTGAATGGTGGAGTGGACTCGATGGGCCGAATGGCCTTACTTCCGCTCCTATGTCTTATGGTCTTATGGTCTTAAAGCTCCCTCTACACTGTCCCCATCAAACACTCCCAGGACAGGTACAACACGGGGTTAGATACAGAGGAAAGCTCCCTCTACACTGTCCCCATCAAACACTCCCAGGACAGGTACAAAGAACAGTACAGCACAGGAAACAGGCCCTTCGGCCCTCCAAGCCTGTGCCGCTCCTTGGTCCAACTAGACCAATCGTTTGTATCCCTCCATTCCCAGGCTGCTCATGTGACTATCCAGGTAAGTCTTAAACGATGCCAGCGTGCCTGCCTCCACCACCCTACTTGGCAGCGCATTCCAGGCCCCCACCACCCTCTGTGTAAAAAACGTCCCTCTGATGTCTGAGTTATACTTCGCCCCTCTCGGCTTGAGCCCGTGACCCCTCGTGATCGTCACCTCCGACCTGGGAAAAAGCTTCCCACTGTTCACCCTATCTGTACCCTTCATAATCTTGTATACCTCTATTAGATCTCCCCTCATTCTCCGTCTTTCCAAGGAGAACAACCCCAGTCTACCCAATCTCTCCTCATAGCAAAGACCCTCCATACCAGGCAACATCCTGGTAAACCTTCTCTGCACTCTCTCCAATGCCTCCACGTCCTTCTGGTAGTGCGGCGACCAGAACTGGACGCAGTGTTCCAAATGTGGCCTAACCATCATTCTATACAGCTGCATCATCAGACTCCAGCTTTTATACTCTATACCCCGTCCTATAAAGGCAAGCATACCATATGCCTTCTTCACCACCTTCTCCACCTGTGTTGCCACCTTCAAGGATTTGTGGACTTGCACACCCAGGTCCCTCTGTGTTTCTATACTCCTGATGACTCTGCCATTTATTGTATAACTCCTCCCTACATTATTTCTTCCAAAATGCATCACTTCGCATTTATCCGGATTAAATTCCATCTGCCACCTCTCCGCCCAATTTTCCAGCCTATCTATATCCTGCTGTATTGCCCGACAATGCTCTTCGCTATCCGCAATTCCAGCCATCTTCGTGTCATCCGCAAACTTGCTGATTACACCAGTTACACCTTCTTCCAAATCATTTATATATATCACAAATAGCAGAGGTCCCAGTACAGAGCCCTGCGGAACACCACTGGTCACAGACCTCCAGCTGGAAAAAGACCCTTCGACCACTACCCTCTGTCTCCTATGGCCAAGCCAGTTCTCCACCCATCGAGCCACTTCTCCTTGTATCCCATGAGCCTTAACCTTCTTAACCAACCTGCCATGTGGGACTTTGTCAAATGCCTTGCTGAAATCCATATAGACGACATCCACGGCCCTTCCTTCATCAACCGTTTTTGTCACTTCCTCAAAAAACTCCACCAAATTTGTAAGGCACGACCTCCCTCTTACAAAACCATGCTGTCTGTCACTAATGAGATTGTTCCGTTCTAAATGCACATACATCCTGTCTCTAAGAATCCTCTCCAACAACTTCCCTACCATGGACGTCAAGCTCACAACACGGGGTTAGATACAGAGTAAAGCTCCCTCTACACTGTCCCCCATCAAACACTCCCAGGACAGGTACAGCACGGGGTTAGATACAGAGGAAAGCTCCCTCTACACTGTCCCCATCAAACACTCCCAGGACAGGTACAGCACGGGGTTAGATGCAGAGTAAAGCTCCCTCTACACTGTCCCCCCCCATCAAACACTCCCAGGACAGGTACAGCACGGGGTTAGATACAGAGGAAAGCTCCCTCTACACTGTCCCCCCCCATCAAACACTCCCAGGACAGGTACAGCACGGGGTTAGATACAGAGTAAAGCTCCCTCTACACTGTCCCCCATCAAACACTCACAGGACAGGGACAGCACGGGGTTAGATACAGAGTGAAGCTCCCTCTACACTGTCCCCCCCATCAACCACTCCCAGGACAGGTACAGCACGGGGTTCGATACAGAGGAAAGCTCCCTCTACACTGTCCCCATCAAACACTCCCAGGACAGGTACAGCACGGGGTTAGATACAGAGTGAAGCTCCCTCTACACTATCGCCATCAAACACTCCCAGGACAGATACAGCACGGGGTTAGATACAGAGGAAAGCTCCCTCTACACTGTCCCCATCAAACACTCCCAGGACAGTTACAGCATGGGGTTAGATACAGAGTAAAGCTCCCTCTACACTGTCCCCCCCATCAAACACTCCCAGGACAGGTACAGCACGGGCTTAGATACAGAGTGAAGCTCCCTCGACATTGTCCCCATCAAACACTCCCAGGACAGGTACAGCATGGGGTTAGATACAGAGTAAAACTCCCTCGACACTGTCCCCATCAAACACTCCCAGCACAGTTGCAGCATGGGGTTAGATACAGAGTAAAGCTCCCTCTACACTGTCCCCCCCATCAAACACGCCCAGGACAGGTACAGCACGGGGTTAGATACATAGAACATTCCAGCGCAGTACAGGCCCTTCGGCCCTCGATGTTGCGCCGACCAGTGGAACCAATCTAAAGCCCCTCTAATCGACACAATTCCAATATCATCCATATGTTTATCCAATAACCATTTGAATGCTCTTAATGTTGACGAGTCCACTACTGCTGCAGGCAGGGCATTCCACGCCCTTACTACTCTCTGAGTAAAGAACCTACCTCTAACATCTGTCCTATATCTCTCACCCCTCAATTTAAAGCTCTGTCCCCTCGTGCTAGCCATCACCATCTGAGGAAAAAGGCTCTCACTATCCACTCTATCTAATCCTCTGATCATCTTGTGTGCCTCTATTAAGTCACCTCTTAACCTTCTTCTCGCCAACGAAAACAGCCTCAAGACCCTCCGCCTTTCCTCATACGATTTTCCCACCATACCAAAAAAAAAATCACCCGGTGCGGAGAGGGGAGGGTCGGGATGGCGACCTCCTCGTGAACCTGCTCCTGGGCCTGGCGAAACGCGCCATTTACCGGTCCAGGCAGCGGGCGATCGAGGGGGCCGTCCGTCCTGACTGTCTGCCCCTCTACCCCGGCTACGTTCGCGGCCAGGTGTCCCTGGAGAGGGAGCATGCGGTGTCCACGGGCGCGGTTGACGCTTTCCGCGCCCGCTGGGCACCGCAGGGGTTGAGGTGCGTTATCGACCCTAATAATTACATTATAATTTGATGTTTTTAAGTTTCCTTTGTACTTTGATTTCTGTTCGGGCTGTTCCCCCTCCTTTTTGGGGAGCTGCCCCTTTTACTTTGTCCTGATTTAATTTGAGTTTGTTTATTTGGTTTGACCTAAAAAGAGGGCAGCATCCTGGTAAATATCCTCTGCACCCTTTCCTTCGCTTCCACATCCTTCCTATAATGCGGTGACCAGAACTGTACGCAATACTCCAAGTGCGGCCGCACCAGAGTTTTGTACAGTTGCAGCATGACGTCCTGGCTCCGAAACTCAATCCCTCTACCAATAAAAGCTAACACACCGTACGCCTTCTTAACAACCCTATCAACCTGGGTGCCAACTTTCAGGGATCTATGCACATGGACACCCAGATCCCTCTGTTCATCCACACTACCAAATATCTTACCATTAGCCCAGTACTCTGTATTCCTGTTATTCCTTCCAAAGTGAATCACCTCACACTTTTCCACATTAAACTCCATTTGCCACCTCTCAGCCCAGCTCTGCAGCTTATCTATGTCGCTCTGTAACCTGCCACTTCCATCTGCACTGTCTACAACTCCACCGACTTTAGTGTCATCTGCAAATTTACTAATCCATCCTTCCACGCCCTCATCCAGGTCATTAATAAAAATGACAAACAGCAGATACAGAGTAAAGCTCCCTCTACATTGCCCCGCATTTGGAGTATCGCGTGCAGTTCTGGTCACCGCACTACCAGAAGGATGTGGAAGCTTTGGAGAGAGTGCAAAGAAGGTTCACCAGGACGTTGCCTGGTCCCGAGGGTGTCGGCTATGAGGAGAGATTGAATAAATTAGGATTGTTCTCACTGGAAAGACAGAGGCTGAGGGGAGATCGGATAGAGGTCGACAAAATGATGAGAGGCACAGACAGGGTGGATAGTCGGAGCTATTTCCCAGGGTGGAAGTGTCAAGGGGGCACAGGTTCAAGGTGAGAGGGGGAAAGTTTAAGGGAGATGTGTCGGGGAGGTTTTTCACGCAGAGAGCGGTGGGTGCCTGGAACGCGCTGCCAGGGGAGGTGGTGGAAACAGGCACATTAGCAACATTGAAGAGGCATCTGGATGGGTCCATGAACAGGGAGGGAATAGAGGGATACGGACCAAGTAAAGGCAGAAGGCTTTTTTTAGTTTAGTTTGGGTATCGTGATCAGCACAGGCCTGGAGGGCCGAAGGGCCTGTTCCTGTGCTGTACTGTTCTTTGCCCTTCTCGCTCTGAGTCCAGCTCGTTTGTTGGTGTTGTCTGCCACCGTGACCCTTCACCTTTTGCCCTGACCCTTGACACTCTGTCTCTCCTGTAGGTCATAGAGGGCGCTTCTCACCATGTCTACGCGGACCGCCCGGAGGAGTTCAACGCGGCCGTCACGGAGATCTGTGACTCGGTGCCGGACACCCCCTCACCTTCCTCGCACCGTACCCCCGCCCCTGCCTCACCCCCCTCCTCTCCTCTTCCCTCCCCCTCCTCGCCCGCCCCTATCTCCCTCGCTCCCGCGTCACCTCTGTCGGACTCTGCCGTATAAGGAAATAAAGTCTCGTGTCGACGCCACGACTGAACCTGCCCCATGCCCCTCCCCAGGGCGCTTGTTCCTCAGAGGCTTGGGTTATGTGCCCACTTCGCTCAATGTGCCTTAACGCGCTCGGGGGAAGGGAAGGGAAGGGGTGGGGTGGGGGAGGGGGGGTCCTCTCAAATTACCTGTGCGCCCCCTCTGGGATTCCAGGACATTCCCGACCCCCACTCCCCCACGTTTCCTCTTGACCCCACACTTTCCATCTCAGAGGGAGGTCGTTCCCCATTCCCGTTGGATGCCTTTACCTGGGAATCAGTCCAGCACCGGTTGAAGAGCAGATGACCAACTCGAGCGGAGGAGCAGCGGTGGCGACGAGGACCGTGGGACACGAGAGACGTTCCCCCCCCCCACCACCCCCTAACTCCTGTGAATATTATTCTCGATTTGTTTAGAAGAAAAACAACCACTTGCTGGTCTCCATCGCCAGTTCGTTATCCCGCTTCCTTGCGACGCTCCGAATTCTCCGGACACACACACACACACACAAAATTCTCTCACATTGCCACTGCCAAGGGAACGTCAGTGCTGAGGGAGCGCCGCACTGTGGGAGGGTCAGTGCTGAGGGAGCGCCGCACTGTGGGTGGGTCAGTGCTGAGGGAGTGCCGCACTGTGGGAGGGTCGGTGCTGAGGGAGCGCCGCACTGTGGGAGGGTCGGTGCTGAGGGAGCGCCGCACTGTGGGAGGGTCAGTGCAGCGGGAACCCAGCCCCACTTATGGGACCTTGTGTGTAAAAGTGGCTACTGCCTTTGTAAGAATGAAGCGAGTTAGTCGCAGTGCATCTGTGGATGGAGTGTCGAAATCTCCGGGCATTGTGAATATTATTCTGCAACCAGTAATTTTAATTCTAGAGTAACAGTGATCATTTTACCTTAACACTGCACTGCAGTCAGACCTGTGTGTGGAAGGTTTCTCGCGATCGGCGGGGTTTGGTTACACTGACACAGTAAGAAGTTTAACAACACCAGGTTAAAGTCCAACAGGTTTATTTGGTAGCAGAAGCCACTCGCTTTCGGAGCGCTGCCCCTTCATCAGGTGAGTGTAGCTTGTGCTACCCAATAAACCTGTTGGGACTTTAACCTGGTGTTGAGAGACCTCTGACTGCACTCACCCCAGTCCAGCGCCGGCATCTACACTGACACAAGCAAGGGGCTCTTAACAAAGTCGCAACCGCTGATTTGACCTCGATACGGTTTACACGCTGTTCCTACAGGACAGGAGCCTGAGTGAGCACACACAGCTCTAACCCCCGCTTTATCTCACTCTTCCCCCCCCGCCCCCCCCAACTGACACCGCTCTACAGCCCTGATACCACAGTGACAATCCGTGGAGGGAGTGCTGCACTGTCAGAGGTGCTGCCACCTTAATCCAGGTGAATTTACCCCCTGCCCCCAGAGTTGCTCACAAGATCCCAGGGCAATTACTACCTGGAGAATATGCCTCCCCTCCCCTCCCACTCCCCTGGGTCCTGGTATCTCAAACAACGTTTACCGGCATCAGTTTATTTATTTGTCACTAGTAGGCTTACATTGCCACTGCAATGAAGTTACTGTGAAATTCCTCGAGTCGCCACAGTCCGGGGCCTGTTCGGGTAACACTGAGGGAGAATTTAGCACATAACCAGCACGTCTTTCGGACTGCGGGAGGAAACCGGAGCCCCCGGAGGAAACCCATGCGGACACGGGGAGAATGTGCAAACTCTACCCAGACAGTGACCCAAGCCGGGAATCGAACCCGGGTCCCCGGCGCTGTGAGGCAGCAGTGCTAACCCGCTGTGCCACCGTGTCGATCATCCATTGCTGTTCATGGGAATCTTGCCCATGTACAAAACACTCTTGCCCACTGCCACACCAACTGGGTGTCTCGCCTGAAGAGGCACAGCCCTCCCGCTCGACATAGGGGACAGCCCGGGGTCACAAAGGGCGCTATCCAAATGCAGGGCGGACTTCTCCCCTCTGAAAGGGGTTCCCAGTAGCTGAATAACTCCCGGACACGGGGACAGGGTTTGTAATGAGGGGGAAACCTTTGTAAATATAAAAACACGGGGGATCACGGCACAGAATCATGGAATCCCGACAGTGCAGGAGGCGGCCATTTGGCCCATCGAGCCTGCACAGACCACAATCCCACCCAGGCCCTACCCCTGTAACCCCACTGACACTGAGGGTCACTTTAGCACAGCCACTCCACCTCACCTGTACACCTGTGAGAATCCCCTTGTCGCCACACTCAGGTGCCTGTTCGGGGACACCGAGGGAGAACTCAGCAATGGACCGTGTCTGCGTGGGTTTCCTCCGGGGGCTCCGGTTTCCTCCCGCAGTCTGAAAGATGTGCTGGTTGGGTGCTAAATTCTCCCTCGGTGTTACCCGAACAGGCGCCGGGGTGTGGCTCCTAGGGGATTTTCACAGTAACTTCATTGCGGCGTTAACGTAAGCCTACTTGTGACACTAATAACCTGAACCTGATTAGTCTGAGCATTGCACAAAGGGCCCAGTCTCAGTTCCTCCTCCTCGTCCGAGGTAATTGCCTTTGTTTTTCCACAGCTTCACCTCTTGTTGGATTGGTTGACTAACGCACAATGGTGAAATTTAATTCTGACTGGGGTTTTCCCCACCGCACTGATACCGTCGGGGTTTATGTGTAAATGCACGAGAGAGAATAAAGCTTGCACGATCCTGGGCATGGCTCCCTTTGCTGTTTGCAGGCAGCTTGTGTTTATCGGAGCGTTGGTCGACGTACGTACGGTTGGCCGTGTGAGTGTGAGATGCGTTCCCCACCACATCCCGACTGACTGTTTACAGAGATGAAATGCACTGACCCTCCCACAGTGCGGCGCTCCCTCAGCACCGACCCTCCCACAGTGCGGCGCTCCCTCAGCACCGACCCTCCCACAGTGCGGCGCTCCCTCAGCACTGACCCTCCCACAGTGCGGCGCTCCCTCAGCACTGACCCTCCCACAGTGCGGCGCTCCCTCAGCACCGACCCTCCCACAGTGCGGCGCTCCCTCAGCACTGACCCTCCCACAGTGCGGCGCTCCCTCAGCACTGACCCTCCCACAGTGCGGCGCTCCCTCAGCGCTGACCCTCCCACAGTGCGGCGCTCCCTCAGCACCGACCCTCCCACAGTGCGGCGCTCCCTCAGCACCGACCCTCCCACAGTGCGGCGCTCCCTCAGCACCAACCGTCCCACAGTGCGGCGCTCCCTCAGCACCAACCGTCCCACAGTGCGGCGCTCCCTCGGCACTGACCCTCCCACAGTGCGGCGCTCCCTCGGCACTGACCCTCCCACAGTGCGGCGCTCCCTCAGCACTGACCCTCCCACAGTGCGGCGCTCCCTCAGCACCAACCGTCCCACAGTGCGGCGCTCCCTCAGCACTGACCCTCCCACAGTGCGGCGCTCCCTCGGCACTGACCCTCCCACAGTGCGGCGCTCCCTCAGCACTGACCCTCCCACAGTGCGGCGCTCCCTCAGCACTGACCCTCCCACAGTGCGGCGCTCCCTCAGCACTGACCCTCCCACAGTGCGGCGCTCCCTCAGCACTGACCCTCCCACAGTGCGGCACTCCCTCAGCACCGACCCTCCCACAGCGCAGTGTCTGTCTCCCAGTGGGTCAGAGTGCTGTGGATACTGGTGTCTGTGTTACATCCGATCAATCACTGATTGTACCGGGCACCGCCACATTCCCGCAGGACCACCCCAGGTGACACCCCCGTTCCTCCGGGATTCACTGTGAGACCCACAGGAACCACAATGCTTGTCCTCTGGGTCACTGCTACTGACAGGCTCCACTCCCACTATCTCACAAAACAGTTTTTAATGAAGTCTCTGTCCAAACATGGCGAATGAACGATTTCCCATTCACGCAGCCTCCTCCACTAGCCAATGGTGTCCTGCCAGGGACGCTTCTTGTCTCTGCCGTCACCCCCCAGGGTCGTGGACGAACTCTCCTTCTGTTGGAGGGGGTTGTGAGTAAAGGTCTGTCTCAGGGGCCCTGGAATCAGGAGAAATCTCTGGTTAGAGCGTACACACAACAGCTGAATAATCCACCTACCGTCAAACTAACTCACCCCTTATTCGGTATCGCAGAGTAGAGAGAGCGTCACTCTGTATCGAACCCCATGCTGTACCTGTCCTGGGAGTGTTTGATGGGGACAGTGTCGAGGGAGCTTCACTCTGTATCTAACCCCGTGCTGTACCTGTCCTGGGAGTGTTTGATGGGGACAGTGTCGAGGGAGCTTTCCTCTGTATCTAACCCCGTGCTGTACCTGTCCTGGGAGTGTTTGATGGGGGACAGTGTAGAGGGAGCTTTCCTCTGTATCTAACCCCGTGCTGTACCTGTCCTGGGAGTGTTTGATGGGGGACAGTGTAGAGGGAGCTTTACTCTGTATCTAAACCCTTGCTGTACCTGTCCTGGGAGTGTTTGATGGGGACAGTGTAGAGGGAGCTTTCCTCTGTATCTAACCCCGTGCTGTACCTGTCCTGGGAGTGTTTGATGGGGGACAGTGTAGAGGGAGCTTTACTCTGTATCTAACCCCGTGCTATACCTGTCCTGGGAGTGTTTGATGGGGGACAGTGTAGAGGGAGCTTCACTCTGTATCTAACCCCGTGCTGTATCTGTCCTGGGTGTGTTTGATGGGGACAGTGTAGAGGGAGCTTTACTCCATATCTAACCCCGTGCTGTGCCTGTCCTGGGAGTGTTTGATGGGGACAGTGTAGAGGGAGCTTTAATCTGTATCTAACCCCGTGCTGTACCTGTCCTGGGAGTGTTTGATGGGGGACAGTGTAGAGGGAGCTTTACTCTGCATCTAACCCCGTGCCGGACCTGTCCTGGGAGTGTTTGATGGGGACAGTGTAGAGGGAGCTTTACTCTGCATCTAACCCCGTGCCGGACCTGTCCTGGGAGTGTTTGATGGGGATAGTGTAGAGGGAGCTTTACTCTGTATCTAACCCCGTGTTGTACCTGCCCTGGGAGTGTTTGATGGGGACAGTGTGGAGGGAGCTTTACTCTGTATCTAACCCCGTGCTGTCCCTGTCCTGGGAGTGTTTGATGGGGGACAGTGTAGAGTGAGCTTTACTCTGTATCTAACCCCATGCCGTACCTGTCCTGGGAGTGTTTGATGGGGGACAGTGTAGAGTGAGCTTTACTCTGTATCTAACCCCATGCCGTACCTGTCCTGGGAGTGTTTGATGGGGGACAGTGTAGAGTGAGCTTTACTCTGTATCTAACCCCATGCTGTACCTGTCCTGGGAGTGTTTGATGGGGGGACAGTGTAGAGGGAGCTTTACTCTGTATCTAACCCCATGCTGTACCTGTCCTGGGAGTGTTTGATGGGGACAGAGTAGAGGGAGCTTTACTCTGTATCTAACCCCGTGCTGTACCTGTCCTGGGAGTGTTTGATGGGGGGACAGTGTAGAGGGAGCTTTACTCTGTATCTAACCCCGTGCTGTACCTGTCCTGGGAGTGTTTGATGGGGACAGTGTAGAGGGAGCTTTCCTCTGTATCTAATCCCGTGCTGTATCTGTCCTGGGAGTGTTTGATGGGGACAGTGTAGAGGGAGCTTTACTCTGTATCTAACCCCGTGCTGTACCTGTCCTGGGAGTGTTTGATGGGGCAGTGTAGAGGGAGCTTTACTCTGTATCTAACCCCGTGCTGTACCTGTCCTGGGAGTGTTTGATGGGGACAGAGTAGAGGGAGCTTTACTCTGTATCTAACCCCGTGCTGTACCTGTCCTGGGAGTGTTTGATGGGGACAGTGTAGAGGGAGCTTTACTCTGTATCTAACCCCGTGCTGTACCTGTCCTGGGAGTGTTTGATGGGGACAGAGTAGAGGGAGCTTTACTCTGTATCTAACCCCGTGCTGTACCTGTCCTGGGAGTGTTTGATGGGGACAGTGCAGAGGGAGCTTTACTCTGTATCTAACCCCGTGCTGTACCTGTCCTGGGAGTGTTTGATGGGGACAGTGTCGAGAGAGCTTTACTCTGTATCTAACCCCGTGCTGTACCTGTCCTGGGAGTGTTTGATGGGGGACAGTGCAGAGGGAGCTTTACTCTGTATCTAACCCCGTGCTGTACCTGGGGACAGGGGGTAATAGCTGACCTTTGGATGCCAGATCCAGGTGGTGTTTAATCCTCCGCTCCCTCTCCTGTAGTTGTTGGGCTGACTGGGCGTTTTTCCAACCTGTCAGAGAAGCAGAGGTACAATTTATTCAGTGAGGCTCACCACCGGCGCCCCCCACCCCCCCGCCCCCTCCAAGGGGCAGACCCACCATTGCAGCAACAACCGTCAGCCAGAGACACTCTCCCTGGGGAGGGAGGGGGGGCGCCCCCGCATGGCTCCGACACATTAAACGGAAGCCCTTCTCCTCCTCCTCACAGACAGGGTACGGAAGATCCCGCGGACGGGGTTTCAGAACAAGGAGGGCGGTGTGGGATGCCTGACCCCATTGTAGACCTGATCATCTAAGGAGGGTCGTTGATGAGGTGACACAGTGGGTTAGCGCTGCTGCCTCACAGCTCCAGGGACCCGGGTTCGATTCCCGGCTCGGGTCACTGTCTGTGGAGTTTGCACATTCTGCCCGTGTCATCGTCATGGAAGTTTACAGCACGGAAACAGGCCCTTCGGCCCAACCTGTCCATGCTGCCCTTTTCTTTTTTAAACCCCTAAGCTAGTCCCAATTGCCCGCGTTTGGCCCATATCCCTCTATACCCATCTTACCCATGTAACTATCTACATGCTTTTTAAAAGACAAAATTGTACCCGCCTCTACTACTACCTCTGGCACTCACCACCCTCTGTGTGAAGAAATTGCCCCTCTGGACACTTTTGTATCTCTCACCTTAAACCTGTGCCCTCTGGCTTTAGACTCCCCTACCTTTGGGAAAAGATATTGACTATCTAGCTGATCTGTGCCCCTCATTATTTTATAGACCTCTATAAGATCACCCCTCAGCCTCCTACGCTCCAGAGAAAAAAGTCCCAGTCTATCCAGCCTCTCCTTATAACTCAATCCATCAAGTCCCGGGAGCATCCGAGTAAATCTTTTCTGCACTCTTTCTAGTTTAATAATACCCTTTCTATAATAGGGTGACCAGAACTGTACACAGTATTCCAAGTGTGGCCTTACCAATGTCTTGTACAACTTCAACAAGACGTCCCAACTCCTGTATTCAATGTTCTGACCAATGAAACCAAGCATGCCGAATGCCTTCTTCACCACTCTGTCCACCTGTGACTCCACTTTCAAGGAGCTATGAACCTGTACCCCTCGATCTCTTTGTTCTGTAACTCTCCCCAACGCCCTACCATTATCTTAGTAAGTCCTGCCCTGGTTCAATCTACCAAAATGCATCACCTCGCATTTATCTAAATTAAACTCCATCCGCCATTCGTCAGCCCACTGGCCCAATTGATCAAGATCCCACTGCAATCCGAGATAACCTTCTTCACTGTCCACTATGCCACCAATCTTGGTGTCATCTGCAAACTTACTAACCATGCCTCCTATATTCTCATCCAAATCATTAATATAAATGACAAATAACAGTGGGCCCAGCACCGATCCCTGAGGCACCCCGCTGGTCACAGGCCTCCAGTTTGAAAAACAACCCTCTACAACCACCCTCTGGCTTCTGTCAAGCCAATTTTGTATGCGTTTGTCTACCTCACTCTGGATGTTGTGAGATTTAACCTTATGCAACAATCTACCATCTGGCTCAATTGATCAAGATCCCGTTGCAATCGTAGATAACTCAATCCATCAAGTCCCGGTAGCACCCTAGTAAATCTTTTCTGCACTCTTTCTAGTTTAATAATATCCTTTCTATAATAGGGTGACCAGAACTGTACACAATATTCCAAGTGTGGCCTTACCAATGTCTTGTACAACTTCAACAAGACGTCCCAACTCCTGTATTCAATGTTCTGACCGATGAAACCAAGCATGCCGAATGCCTTCTTCACCACTCTGTCCACCTGTGACTCCACTTTCAAGGAGCTATGAACATGTACCCCTAGATCTCTTTGTTCTGTAACTCTCCCCAACGCCCTATGAGTTGGGGAGATATAAACAGAGGGGGGGGGTGTGTGGGTTAGAGGGGAGTGTGCGCATGAGTTTCCCTTCCAATTGTGGAGCGTGGGATCTTTTAATAGACGCTTGGGGCCGCCGTGGGGGTGGGGGCTTGGTTCAAATGTACGACTGAAGAACGAAGCGACATCCCCCCTCACCTCCACCCCCGCACTCCCTCAGGAGGCACTGGGAGATGAGCGTGCGAGTGTTGACACTCCCTCCTACCTGACTTCATGCTCTTGAGGAATCCTTCGCTGTGCGGCAGCACCGAGGGGTCGTGCTTGATCCGGTCCGGAATCTTCAGCTTCCGGCGGACAGCGGGAATGCGGAGGAATCCCACTTGGACCAGGGAGAAGACATTGGATGTGAGCCAGTAAGTGAAGACAGCCTGTCTCGAGGGAGGGAGAGAGACAGAGAGAAAACAATTCAATTGATGAAATAATTCCCCCCACCGATTTCCCCCCCCCCCGCCTTCCCCCCACTATCAGCACCCTGGGGGGGGCTGCCGTCGACCAGAATCTGAACTGGGACCCAGCCAGATAAACACAGTGGCTCCCAGAGCAGGTCAGAGGCTGGGAATCCTGCGCAGAGTATAACTCACCTCCTGACTAATATTGACTGGAATTGTTATAGCTCTAGCTCGTTAGAGGGGTCAGTTTTTGTTCAAAGCGTGCAGGAAGGTTTTTTGACTCAGTATGTAGACAGGCCAACTAGAGGTGAGGCTATATTGGATCTGGTGCTGGGAAATGAGCCAGACCAGGTGCTAGACTTGGAAGTTGGTGTGCATTTTGGTGATAGTGACCACAATTCGGTTACGTTCACCTTAGTGATGGAAAGGGATAGGCATGAACCTCGGGCCAGTGGTTTTAGCTGGGGGAAGGGTAATTATGAGGCTATTAGGAGAGAATTAGGAAACATAGGTTGGACTAGGAGATTACAGGGACTGGGAACGTCCGACATGTGGAGTTTTTTCAAGGAGCAGCTACTGCGAGTCTGTGATAGGTATGTCCCTGTCAGGCAAGGAGGAATTGGTAGGGCTAGGGAACCGTGGTGCACCAAAAAAGTTTCTTTGTTGGTTAAAAAGAAAAAGGAGGCTTATGTTCGGATGAGACGTGAGCACTCGGGTAGTGCACTAGAAAGCTTTAGATTGGCTAAGAGGGAGTTGAAGAGCGAGCTTAGAAGGGCTAAAAGGGGACATGAGAAGACTTTGGCGGATAGGGTTAAAGAGAATCCTAAGGCGTTCTATAGGTATGTCAAGAACAGAAGGTTGGTTAGGGCAAGTTTAGGGCCAGTTATAGATGGCAGAGGGAAGTTATGTGTGGAACCGGAGGAGATTGGTGAAGCATTGAACCAATATTTCTCTTCGGTGTTCACGCAAGGGGACATGAATATAGCTGAGGAGGACACTGGGTTGCAGGGGAGTAGAATAGACAGTATTACAGTTGATAAGGAGGATGTGCAGGATATTCTGGAGGGTCTGAAAATAGATAAATCCCCTGGTCCGGATGGGATTTATCCAAGGATTCTCTGGGAGGCAAGAGAAGTGATTGCAGAGCCTCTGGCTCTGATCTTCAGGTCGTCGTTGGCCTCTGGTATAGTACCAGAAGATTGGAGGTTAGCGAATGTTGTCCCATTGTTTAAGAAGGGGAACAGAGACTTCCCCGGGAATTATAGACCGGTGAGTCTCACTTCTGTTGTCGGCAAGATGTTGGAAAAAATTATAAGGGATAGGATTTATAGTTATTTGGAGAGTAATGAATTGATAGGTGATAGTCAGCATGGTTTTGTGGCAGGTAGGTCGTGCCTTACTAACCTTATTGAGTTTTTTGAGAAAGTGACCAAGGAGGTGGATGGGGGCAAGGCAGTGGACGTGGTATATATGGATTTTAGTAAGGCGTTTGATAAGGTTCACCATGGTAGGCTTCTGCAGAAAATGCAGATGTATGGGATTGGGGGTGATCTAGGAAATTGGATCAGGAATTGGCTAGCGGATAGGAAACAGAGGGTGGTGGTTGATAGTAAATATTCATCATGGAGTGCGGTTACAAGTGGTGTACCTCAGGGATCTGTTTTGGGGCCACTGCTGTTTGTAATATTTATTAATGATCTGGATGAGGGTATAGTTGGGTGGATTAGCAAATTTGCTGATGACACCAAAGTCGGTGGTGTGGTAGACAGTGAGGAAGGGTGTCGTAGTTTGCAGGAAGACTTAGACAGGTTGCAAAGTTGGGCCGAGA
This sequence comes from Mustelus asterias, assembly GCF_964213995.1. Lineage (NCBI taxonomy): Eukaryota > Metazoa > Chordata > Chondrichthyes > Carcharhiniformes > Triakidae > Mustelus > Mustelus asterias. The sequence goes on along the minus strand of NW_027593862.1, from coordinate 4,081 downwards.
GGTGGCGGATGGAGTTTAATGCGGAGAAGTGTGAGGTAATTCACTTTGGTAGGAATAACAGATGTGTTGAGTATAGGGCTAACGGGAGGACTTTGAATAGTGTGGAGGAGCAGAGGGATCTAGGTGTATGTGTGCATAGATCCCTGAAAGTTGGGAATCAAGTAGATAAGGTTGTTAAGAAGGCATATGGTGTCTTGGCGTTTATTGGTAGGGTGATTGAATTTAGGAGTCGTAGCGTTATGTTGCAACTGTACACAACTCTGGTGCGGCCGCACTTGGAGTACTGTGTGCAGTTCTGGTCCCCACATTACAGGAAGGATGTGGAGGCTTTGGAGAGGGTGCAGAGGAGGTTTACCAGGATGTTGCCTGGTATGGAGGGGAGATCCTATGAGGAGAGGCTGAGGGATTTGGGATTGTTTTCGCTGGAAAGGCGGCGGCTAAGAGGGGATCTTATTGAAACATATAAGATGATTAGTGGTTTAGATAGGGTGGATAGTGATAGCCTTTTTCCTCTGATGGAGAAATCCAGCACGAGGGGGCATGGCTTTAAATTGAGGGGGGGTAGTTATAGAACCGATGTCAGGGGTAGGTTCTTTACCCAGAGGGTGGTGAGGGATTGGAATGCCCTGCCAGCATCAGTAGTAAATGCGCCTAGTTTGGGGGCGTTTAAGAGATCCGTAGATAGGTTCATGGACGAAAAGAAATTGGTTTAGGTTGGAGGGTCACAGTTTTTTTTTTTAACTGGTCGGTGCAACATCGTGGGCCGAAGGGCCTGTTCTGCGCTGTAATGTTCTATGTTCTATGTTCTATGACTCTCCCCCACCCCCCACTCACAATGACTGCCCACCTCACACTCTTCAGGGTTCAATTCCATTTGCCATTATTCTGCCCAACTCCTGGAATCCCTGCAGATGCAGGCGGCGGCCATTTGGACCATTGAGTCTGCACGACAGAGCATTTTACCCAGACCCACACTATCCCCGTAACCCCACACATTTATCCCACTAATACACCTAACCTACACATCTTTGGACACTAAGGGACAATTTAGCATGGCCAATCCCCTAACCTACACATCTTTGGACACTAAGGGACAATTTAGCATGGCCAATCCACCTAACCCGCACATCTTTGGACACTAAGGGGCAATTTAGCATGGCCAATCCCCTAACCTGCACATCTTTGGACACTAAGGGGCAATTTAGCATGGCCAATCCCCTAACCTGCACATCTTTGGACACTAAGGGACCATAAGACCATAAGACATAGGAGCGGAAGTAAGGCCATTCGGCCCATCGAGTCCACTCCACCATTCAATCATGGTTGATTTCAACTCCATTTACCCGCTCTCTCCCCATAGCCCTTAATTCCTCGAGAAATCAAGAATTTATCAATTTCTGTCTTGAAGACGCTCAACGTCTCGGCCTCCACAGCCCTCTGTGGCAATGAATTCCACAGACCTACCACTCTCTGGCTGAAGAAATTTCTCCTCATCTCTGTTCTAAAGTGACTCCCTTTTATTCTAAGGCTGTGCCCCCGCGTCCTAGTCTCCCCTGCTAATGGAAACAACTTCCCTACGTCCATCCTATCTAAGCCGTTCATTATCTTGTAAGTTTCTATTAGATCTCCCCTCAACCTCCTAAACTCCAATTAATATAATCCCACGATCCTCAGACGTTCATCGTATGTCAGGCCTACCATTCCTGGGATCATCCGTGTGAATCTCCGCTGGACCCGCTCCAGTGCCAGTATGTCCTTCCTGAGGTGTGGGGCCCAAAATTGCTCACAGTACTCCAAATGGGGCCTAACCAGTGCTTTATAAAGCCTCAGAAGTACATCCCTGCTTTTGTATTCCAAGCCTCTTGAGATAAATGACAACATTACATTTGCTTTCTTAATTACGGACTCAACCTGCAAGTTTACCTTTAGAGAATCCTGGACTAGGACTCCCAAGTCCCTTTGCACTTTAGCATTATGAATTTTGTCACCGTTTAGAAAATAGTCCATGCCTCTATTCTTTTTTCCAAAGTGTACGACCTCGCACTTGCCCACGTTGAATTTCATCAGCCACTTCTTGGACCACTCTCCTAAACTGTCTAAATCTTTCTGCAGCCTCCCCACCTCCTCAATACTACCTGCCCCTCCACCTATCTTTGTATCATCGGCAAACTTGGCCAGAATGCTCCCAGTCCCGTCATCTAGATCGTTAATATATAAAGAGAACAGCTGTGGCCCCAACACTGAACCCTGCGGGACACCACTTGTCACCGGTTGCCATTCTGAGAAAGAACCTTTTATCCCAACTCTCTGCCTTCTGTCTGACAGCCAATCGTCAATCCATGTTAGTACCTTGCCTCGAATACCATGGGCCCTTATTTTACTCCCACAGTCCGAATTTAGCATGGCCAATCCACCTAACTTACTCATCTTTGGACACTGAGGGAGAATTTAGCATGGCCAATCCACCCTAACCAGCACGTCTTTCGGACTGTGGGAGGAAACCGGAGCACCCGGAGGAAACCCACGCAGACACGAGGAGAATGTGCAAACTCCACACAGACAGTGACCCGAGTCGGGAATCGAACCCGGGTCCCTGGCGCTGTGAGGCAGCAGTGCTAACCCACTGTGCCACCCGAGGAAGGGAATGGACCCGAGACACCACACGATCCACATAGAGAAAGAGCTCGCTCCAAGGCGATGGCAGGCCCGAGATGCTGGTACTCACCGTGGGGAAGGAAATGGTGAAGGGAAGAATGACCAGGGGCATGATCCGGAACACGGCCTTCATCGTGCGGAGGTTAGGATTGTCCACACCAGACTCAGCACCGAGCTAGATACACAGAGAGAGACAGCATCATCTACAACACGCTCAGAGAGAGAGACGCACAGACAGACAGACAGAGAGAGAGAGAGACAGCATCATCTACAACACGCTCAGAGAGAGAGAGAGAGACAGACAGACAGACAGAGAGAGAGAGACAGCATCATCTACAACACGCTCAGAGAGAGAGAGACAGACAGACAGACAGAGAGAGAGAGACAGCATCATCTACAACACGCTCAGAGAGAGAGAGAGAGACAGACAGACAGAGAGAGAGAGACAGCATCATCTACAACACGCTCAGAGAGAGAGAGAGAGAGAGACAGACAGACAGACAGAGAGAGAGAGACAGCATCATCTACAACACGCTCAGAGAGAGAGAGAGAGAGAGACAGACAGACAGAGAGAGAGAGACAGCATCATCTACAACACGCTCAGAGAGAGAGACGCACAGACAGACAGACAGAGAGACAGCATCATCTACAACTCGCTCAGAGAGAGAGAGAGAGACAGACAGACAGCATCATCTACAATCCCTCCAGAGAGAGAGAGAGAGACAGACAGACAGACAGAGAGAGAGAGAGACAGCATCATCTACAACTCGCTCAGAGAGAGAGACGCACAGACAGACAGACAGCATCATCTACTATCCCTCCAGAGAGAGACAGACAGACAGAGAGAGAGAAAGCATTATCCACAACTCGCTCAGAGAGACACAGAGAGAGAGAGAGACACAGAGAGAGAGACACAGAGAGAGAGACACAGAGAGAGAGAGAGACACAGAGAGAGAGAGAGACACAGAGAGAGAGAGAGACACAGAGAGAGAGAGAGACACAGAGAGAGAGAGACACACAGAGAGAGAGAGAGACACAGAGAGAGAGAGAGACACAGAGAGAGAGAGACACAGAGAGAGAGAGAGACACAGAGAGAGAGAGAGACACAGAGAGAGAGAGACAGAGAGAGAGAGAGACAGAGAGAGAGAGACAGAGAGAGAGAGAGACAGAGAGAGAGAGAGACACAGAGAGAGAGAGACACAGAGAGAGAGAGAGACACAGAGAGAGAGAGAGACACAGAGAGAGAGAGAGACACAGAGAGAGAGAGAGACACAGAGAGAGAGAGAGAGAGACACAGAGAGAGAGAGAGAGAGACAGAGAGAGAGAGAGACACAGAGAGAGAGAGAGAGACAGAGAGAGAGAGAGAGAGACACAGAGAGAGAGAGAGAGACACAGAGAGAGAGAGAGAGACACAGAGAGAGAGAGA
>NW_027593861.1:0-25755 GCF_964213995.1 Mustelus asterias | reverse complement strand
CTCTCACTCCTGCTTACGCTGCCCCTCTCACTCCTGCGTAAGCTGCCCTTCTCACTCCTACTTACGCTGCCCCTCTGACTCCTGCTTACGCTGCCCCTCTCACTCCTGCTTACGCTGCCCCTCTCACTCCTGCATCAGCTGCCCCTCTCACACCTGCTTACGCTGCCCCTCTCACTCCTGCATAAGCTGCCCCTCTCACTCATAGAACATAGAACATAGAACAGTACAGCACAGAACAGGCCCTTCGGCCCACGATGTTGTGCCGACCTTCATCTGAAACCAAGATCAAGCTATCCCACTCCCTACCATCCTGGTGTGCTCCATGTGCCTATCCAATAACCGCTTAAATGTTCCTAAAGTGTCTGACTCCACTATCACTGCAGGCAGTCCATTCCACACCCCAACCACTCTCTGCGTGAAGAACCTACCTCTGATATCCTTCCTATATCTCCCACCATGAACCCTATAGTTATGCCCCCTCGTAATAGCTCCATCCACCCGAGGAAATAGTCTTTGAACGTTCACTCGATCTATCCCCTTCATCATTTTATAAACCTCTATTAAGTCTCCCCTCAATCTCCTCCGCTCCAGAGAGAACAGCCCCAGCTCCCTCAACCTTTCCTCATAAGACCGACACTCCAAACCAGGCAGCATCCTGGTAAATCTCCTCTGCACTCTTTCCAGCGCTTCCACATCCTTCTTATAGTGAGGTGACCAGAACTGCACGCAATATTCCAAATGCGGTCTCACCAAGGTCCTGTACAGTTGCAGCATAACCCAACGGCTCTTAAACTCCAACCCCCTGTTAATAAAAGCTAACACACTATATGCCTTCTTCACAGCTCTATCCACTTGAGTGACAACCTTTAGAGATCTGTGGATATGGACCCCAAGATCTCTCTGTTCCTCCACAGTCTTCAGAACCCTACCTTTGACCCTGTAATCCACATTTAAATTAGTCCTACCAAAATGAATCACCTCACATTTATCAGGGTTAAACTCCATTTGCCATTTTTCAGCCCAGCTTTGCATCCTATCTATGTCTCTTTGCAGCCTACAACACCCCTCCACCTCATCCACTACTCCACCAATCTTGGTGTCATCAGCAAATTTACTGATCCACCCTTCAGCCCCCTCCTCTTAGTCATTAATAAAAATCACAAAGAGCAAAGGACCAAGCACCGATCCCTGCGGCACTCCGCTAGCAACCTGCCTCCAGCCCGAAAATTTTCCATCCACCACCACCCTCTGTCTTCGATCAGACAGCCAGTTACCTATCCAATCGGCCAACTTTCCCTCTATCCCACACCTCCTTACTTTCATCATAAGCCGACCATGGGGGACCTTATCAAACGCCTTACTAAAATCCATGTATATGACATCAACCGCCCTACCTTCATCAACACACCTAGTTACCTCCTCAAAAAATTCTATCAAATTTGTGAGGCACGATTTGCCCTTCACAAATCCGTGCTGACTATCCCGGATTAATCCGCATCTTTCTAAATGGTCGTAAATCCCATCCCTAAGGGCCTTTTCCATCAATTTACCAACCACCGAAGTCAGACTAACCGGTCTATAATTACCAGCGTCATTTCTATTCCCTTTCTTAAACAGAGGAACAACATTTGCCACTCTCCAGTCCTCTGGCACCATCCCCGTGGACAGCGAGGACCCAAAGATCAAAGCCAAAGGCTCTGCAATCTCATCCCTCGCCTCCCAAAGAATCCTAGGATACATTTCATCAGGCCCAGGGGACTTATCGACCTTCAGTTTATTCAAAACTGCCAATACATCCTCCCTCCGAACATCTATTTCCTCCAGCCTATTAGCCTGTAACACCTTCTCTTCCTGAAAAACATGGCCCCTCTCCTTGGTGAACACTGAAGAAAAGTATTCATTCATCACCTCGCCTATCTCTACTGATTCCATGCACAAGTTCCCACCACTGTCCTTGACCGGCCCTAACCTCACCCTGGTCATTCTTTTATTCCTCACATAAGAGTAAAAAGCCTTGGGGTTTTCCTTGATCCGACCCGCCAAGGACTTCTCATGTCCCCTCCCAGCTCTCCTCAGCCCCTTTTTCAGCTCGTTCCTTGCTAACTTGTAACCCTCAGTCGAGCCATCTGAACCTTGTTTCCTCATCCCTACATAAGCTTCCCTCTTCCTTTTCACAAGACATTCCACCTCTTTTGTGAACCACGGTTCCCTCACTCGGCCATTTCCTCCCTGCCTGACAGGGACATACCTATCAAGGACACCCATTATTTGTTCCTTGAAAAAGTTCCACTTTTCATCAGTGCCTTTCCCTGACAGTTTCTTATGCCCCCTAATTCTTGCCTCACTCCTGCATAAGCTGCCCCTCTCACTCCTGCATAAGCTGCCCCTCTCACTCCAGCTTACGCTGCCCCTCTCACTCCAGCTTACGCCTCCCCTCTCACTCCTGCTTACGCTGTCCCTCTCACTCCTGCATAAGCTGCCCCTCTCACTTCTGCATAAGCTGCCCCTCACACTCCAGCATACGCTGCCCCTCTCATTCCTGCTTACGCCTCCCCTCTCACTCCTGCTTAGGCTGCCCCTCACACTCCTGCAGAAGCTGCCCTTCTCACTCCTGCCCCTCTCAGTCCTGCTTACGCTGCCCCTCTCAGTCCTGCTTACGCTGCCCCTCTCACTCCTGCTTACGCTGCCCCTCTCACTCCTGCTTACGCTGCCCCTCTCACTCCTGCTTACGCTGTCGCTCTCATTCCTGCATAAGCTGCCCCTCTCAGTCATGATTCCGCTGCCACTCTCACTCCTGCTTCCGCTGGTCTGCTCACTCCTCCTTACGCTGCCCCTCTCACTCCTGCTTACGCTGCCCCTATTCACTCTTGCTTACGCTGCCCCTCTCACTCCTTCTTCAACGGCCCCTCTCAATCCTGCTTACGCTGCTCCTCTCACTCCTGCATCAGCTTCCCCTCCCACTCCTGCATACGCTGCCTCTCTCACTCCTGCATACGCTGCCCCTCTCACTCCTGCTTACGCTGCCCCTCTCACTCCTGCTTACGCTGCCCCTCTCACTCCTGCTTACGCTGCCCCTCTCACTCCTGCTTACGCTGCCCCTCTCACTCCTGCTTACGCTGCCCCTCTCACTCCTGCTTACGCTGCCCCTCTCACTCCTGCTTACGCTGCCCCTCTCACTCCTGCTTACGCTGCCCCTCTCACTCCTGCTTACGCTGTCCCTCTCACTCCTGCTTACGCTGCCCCTCTCACTCCTGCTTACGCTGCCCCTCTCACTCCTGCTTACGCTGCCCCTCTCACTCCTGCTTACGCTGCCCCTCTCACTCCTGCTTACGCTGCCCCTCTCACTCCTGCTTACGCTGCCCCTCTCACTCCTGCTTACGCTGCCCCTCTCACTCCTGCTTACGCTGCCCCTCTCACTCCTGCTTACGCTGCCCCTCTCACTCCTGCGTACGCTGTCGCTCTCATTCCTGCATAAGCTGCCCCTCTCACTCATGATTCCACTGCCCCTCCACTCCTGCTTCCGCTGCTCTGCTCACTCCTCCTTACGCTGCCCCTCTCACTCCTGCTTACGCTGCCCCTCTTCACTCTTGCTTAAGCTGCCCCTCTCACTCCTGCTTCAACGGCCCCTCTCAATCCTGCTTACGCTGCTCCTCTCACTCCTGCATCAGCTTCCCCTCCCACTCCTGCATACGCTGCCTCTCTCACTCCTGCATAAGCTGCCCCTCTCACTCCTGCATAAGCTGCCCCTCTCACTCCTGCATAAGCTGCCCCTCTCACTCCTGCATAAGCTGCCCCTCTCACTCCTGCATAAGCTGCCCCTCTCACTCCTGCATAAGCTGCCCCTCTCACTCCTGCATAAGCTGCCCCTCTCACTCCTGCATAAGCTGCCCCTCTCACTCCTGCATAAGCTGCCCCTCTCACTCCTGCATAAGCTGCCCCTCTCACTCCTGCATAAGCTGCCCCTCTCACTCCTGCATAAGCTGCCCCTCTCACTCCTGCATAAGCTGCCCCTCTCACTCCTGCATAAGCTGCCCCTCTCACTCCTGCATAAGCTGCCCCTCTCACTCCTGCATAAGCTGCCCCTCTCACTCCTGCATAAGATGCCCCTCTCACTCCTGCATAAGCTGCCCCTCTCACTCCTGCATAAGCTGCCCCTCTCACTCCTGCATAAGCTGCCCCTCTCACTCCTGCATAAGCTGCCCCTCTCACTCCTGCATAAGCTGCCCCTCTCACTCCTGCATAAGCTGCCCCTCTCACTCCTGCATAAGCTGCCCCTCTCACTCCTGCATAAGCTGCCCCTCTCACTCCTGCATAAGCTGCCCCTCTCACTCCTGCATAAGCTGCCCCTCTCACTCCTGCATAAGCTGCCCCTCTCACTCCTGCATAAGCTGCCCCTCTCACTCCTTCATAAGTTGCCCCTCTCACTCCAGTTACGCTGCCCCTCTCATTCCTGCTGACGCCTCCCCTCTCACTCCTGCTTACGCTGCCCCTCTCACTCCTGCATAAGCTGCCCCTCGCACTCCTGCATACGCTGCCCCTCTCATTCCTGCTTACGCCTCCCCTCTCACTCCTGCTTAGGCTGCCCCTCACACTCCTGCAGAAGCTGCCCTTCTCACTCCTGCCCCTCTCACTCCTGCTTACGCTGCCCCTCTCACTCCTGCTTACGCTGCCCCTCTCACTCCTGCTTACGCTGCCCCTCTCACTCCTGCTTACGCTGCCCCTCTCACTCCTGCTTACGCTGCCCCTCTCACTCCTGCTTACGCTGCCCCTCTCACTCCTGCTTACGCTGCCCCTCTCACTCCTGCTTACGCTGCCCCTCTCACTCCTGCTTACGCTGCCCCTCTCACTCCTGCTTACGCTGTCGCTCTCATTCCTGCATATGCTGCCCCTCTCACTCATGATTCCGCTGCCCCTCCACTCCTGCTTCCGCTGCTCTGCTCACTCCTCCTTACGCTGCCCCTCTCACTCCTGCTTACGCTGCCCCTCTTCACTCTTGCTTAAGCTGCCCCTCTCACCCCTCTCAATCCTGCTTACGCTGCTCCTCTCACTCCTGCATCAGCTTCCCCTCCCACTCCTGCATACGCTGCCTCTCTCACTCCTGCATAAGCTGCCCCTCTCACTCCTGCATAAGCTGCCCCTCTCACTCCTGCATAAGCTGCCCCTCTCACTCCAGCTTACGCTGCCCCTCTCACTCCAGCTTCCGCCTCCCCTCTCACTCCTGCTGACGCTGTCCCTCTCACTCCTGCTTACGCTGCCCCTCTCACTCCTGCATAAGCTGCCCCTCTCACTCCTGCATAGGCTGCCCCTCTCACTCCTGCATAGGCTGCCCCTCACACTCCTGCAGAAGCTGCCCCTCACACTCCTGCTTGCTCTGCCCCTCACAAGCCTGCTTACGCTGCACCTCTCACTACTGCTTGCTCTGCCCCTCACAAGGCTGCTTACACTGCCCCTCTCACTCCTGCTTACGCTGCCCCTCTCACTCCTGCTTACGCTGCCCCTCTCACTCCCGCATGAGCTGCCCCTCTCACTCCTGCATAAGCTGCCCCTCTCACTCCTGCATGAGCTGCCCCTCACACTCCTGCATGAGCTGCCCCTTACACTCCTGCTTATGCTGCCCCTCTCACTCCTGCTTACGCTGCCCCTCTCACTCCTGCGTAAGCTGCCCTTCTCACTCCTACTTACGCTGCCCCTCTGACTCCTGCTTACGCTGCCCCTCTCACTCCTGCTTACGCTGCCCCTCTCACTCCTGCATCAGCTGCCCCTCTCACACCTGCTTACGCTGCCCCTCTCACTCCTGCATAAGCTGCCCCTCTCACTCATAGAACATAGAACATAGAACAGTACAGCACAGAACAGGCCCTTCGGCCCACGATGTTGTGCCGACCTTCATCTGAAACCAAGATCAAGCTATCCCACTCCCTACCATCCTGGTGTGCTCCATGTGCCTATCCAATAACCGCTTAAATGTTCCTAAAGTGTCTGACTCCACTATCACTGCAGGCAGTCCATTCCACACCCCAACCACTCTCTGCGTGAAGAACCTACCTCTGATATCCTTCCTATATCTCCCACCATGAACCCTATAGTTATGCCCCCTCGTAATAGCTCCATCCACCCGAGGAAATAGTCTTTGAACGTTCACTCGATCTATCCCCTTCATCATTTTATAAACCTCTATTAAGTCTCCCCTCAATCTCCTCCGCTCCAGAGAGAACAGCCCCAGCTCCCTCAACCTTTCCTCATAAGACCGACACTCCAAACCAGGCAGCATCCTGGTAAATCTCCTCTGCACTCTTTCCAGCGCTTCCACATCCTTCTTATAGTGAGGTGACCAGAACTGCACGCAATATTCCAAATGCGGTCTCACCAAGGTCCTGTACAGTTGCAGCATAACCCAACGGCTCTTAAACTCCAACCCCCTGTTAATAAAAGCTAACACACTATATGCCTTCTTCACAGCTCTATCCACTTGAGTGGCAACCTTTAGAGATCTGTGGATATGGACCCCAAGATCTCTCTGTTCCTCCACAGTCTTCAGAACCCTACCTTTGACCCTGTAATCCACATTTAAATTAGTCCTACCAAAATGAATCACCTCACATTTATCAGGGTTAAACTCCATTTGCCATTTTTCAGCCCAGCTTTGCATCCTATCTATGTCTCTTTGCAGCCTACAACACCCCTCCACCTCATCCACTACTCCACCAATCTTGGTGTCATCAGCAAATTTACTGATCCACCCTTCAGCCCCCTCCTCTTAGTCATTAATAAAAATCACAAAGAGCAAAGGACCAAGCACCGATCCCTGCGGCACTCCGCTAGCAACCTGCCTCCAGCCCGAAAATTTTCCATCCACCACCACCCTCTGTCTTCGATCAGACAGCCAGTTACCTATCCAATCGGCCAACTTTCCCTCTATCCCACACCTCCTTACTTTCATCATAAGCCGACCATGGGGGACCTTATCAAACGCCTTACTAAAATCCATGTATATGACATCAACCGCCCTACCTTCATCAACACACCTAGTTACCTCCTCAAAAAATTCTATCAAATTTGTGAGGCACGATTTGCCCTTCACAAATCCGTGCTGACTATCCCGGATTAATCCGCATCTTTCTAAATGGTCGTAAATCCCATCCCTAAGGGCCTTTTCCATCAATTTACCAACCACCGAAGTCAGACTAACCGGTCTATAATTACCAGCGTCATTTCTATTCCCTTTCTTAAACAGAGGAACAACATTTGCCACTCTCCAGTCCTCTGGCACCATCCCCGTGGACAGCGAGGACCCAAAGATCAAAGCCAAAGGCTCTGCAATCTCATCCCTCGCCTCCCAAAGAATCCTAGGATACATTTCATCAGGCCCAGGGGACTTATCGACCTTCAGTTTATTCAAAACTGCCAATACATCCTCCCTCCGAACATCTATTTCCTCCAGCCTATTAGCCTGTAACACCTTCTCTTCCTGAAAAACATGGCCCCTCTCCTTGGTGAACACTGAAGAAAAGTATTCATTCATCACCTCGCCTATCTCTACTGATTCCATGCACAAGTTCCCACCACTGTCCTTGACCGGCCCTAACCTCACCCTGGTCATTCTTTTATTCCTCACATAAGAGTAAAAAGCCTTGGGGTTTTCCTTGATCCGACCCGCCAAGGACTTCTCATGTCCCCTCCCAGCTCTCCTCAGCCCCTTTTTCAGCTCGTTCCTTGCTAACTTGTAACCCTCAGTCGAGCCATCTGAACCTTGTTTCCTCATCCCTACATAAGCTTCCCTCTTCCTTTTCACAAGACATTCCACCTCTTTTGTGAACCACGGTTCCCTCACTCGGCCATTTCCTCCCTGCCTGACAGGGACATACCTATCAAGGACACCCATTATTTGTTCCTTGAAAAAGTTCCACTTTTCATCAGTGCCTTTCCCTGACAGTTTCTTATGCCCCCTAATTCTTGCCTCACTCCTGCATAAGCTGCCCCTCTCACTCCTGCATAAGCTGCCCCTCTCACTCCAGCTTACGCTGCCCCTCTCACTCCAGCTTACGCCTCCCCTCTCACTCCTGCTTACGCTGTCCCTCTCACTCCTGCATAAGCTGCCCCTCTCACTTCTGCATAAGCTGCCCCTCACACTCCAGCATACGCTGCCCCTCTCATTCCTGCTTACGCCTCCCCTCTCACTCCTGCTTAGGCTGCCCCTCACACTCCTGCAGAAGCTGCCCTTCTCACTCCTGCCCCTCTCAGTCCTGCTTACGCTGCCCCTCTCAGTCCTGCTTACGCTGCCCCTCTCACTCCTGCTTACGCTGCCCCTCTCACTCCTGCTTACGCTGCCCCTCTCACTCCTGCTTACGCTGTCGCTCTCATTCCTGCATAAGCTGCCCCTCTCAGTCATGATTCCGCTGCCACTCTCACTCCTGCTTCCGCTGGTCTGCTCACTCCTCCTTACGCTGCCCCTCTCACTCCTGCTTACGCTGCCCCTATTCACTCTTGCTTACGCTGCCCCTCTCACTCCTTCTTCAACGGCCCCTCTCAATCCTGCTTACGCTGCTCCTCTCACTCCTGCATCAGCTTCCCCTCCCACTCCTGCATACGCTGCCTCTCTCACTCCTGCATACGCTGCCCCTCTCACTCCTGCTTACGCTGCCCCTCTCACTCCTGCTTACGCTGCCCCTCTCACTCCTGCTTACGCTGCCCCTCTCACTCCTGCTTACGCTGCCCCTCTCACTCCTGCTTACGCTGCCCCTCTCACTCCTGCTTACGCTGCCCCTCTCACTCCTGCTTACGCTGCCCCTCTCACTCCTGCTTACGCTGCCCCTCTCACTCCTGCTTACGCTGCCCCTCTCACTCCTGCTTACGCTGCCCCTCTCACTCCTGCTTACGCTGCCCCTCTCACTCCTGCTTACGCTGCCCCTCTCACTCCTGCTTACGCTGCCCCTCTCACTCCTGCTTACGCTGCCCCTCTCACTCCTGCTTACGCTGCCCCTCTCACTCCTGCTTACGCTGCCCCTCTCACTCCTGCTTACGCTGCCCCTCTCACTCCTGCGTACGCTGTCGCTCTCATTCCTGCATAAGCTGCCCCTCTCACTCATGATTCCACTGCCCCTCCACTCCTGCTTCCGCTGCTCTGCTCACTCCTCCTTACGCTGCCCCTCTCACTCCTGCTTACGCTGCCCCTCTTCACTCTTGCTTAAGCTGCCCCTCTCACTCCTGCTTCAACGGCCCCTCTCAATCCTGCTTACGCTGCTCCTCTCACTCCTGCATCAGCTTCCCCTCCCACTCCTGCATACGCTGCCTCTCTCACTCCTGCATAAGCTGCCCCTCTCACTCCTGCATAAGCTGCCCCTCTCACTCCTGCATAAGCTGCCCCTCTCACTCCACCTTACGCTGCCCCTCTCATCCCTGCTTACGCCTCCCCTCTCATTCCTGCTTACGCCTCCCCTCTCACTCCTGCTTACGCTGTCCCTCTCACTCCTGCATAAGCTGCCCCTCTCACTCCTGCATAGGCTGCTCCTCTCACTCCTGCAGAAGCTGCCCCTCACACTCCTGCAGAAGCTGCCCCTCACACTCCTGCTTGCTCTGCCCCTCACAAGCCTGCTTACGCTGCACCTCTCACTACTGCTTGCTCTGCCCCTCACAAGGCTGCTTACGCTGCCCCTCTCACTCCTGCTTACGCTGCCCCTCTCACTCCTGCATGAGCTGCCCCTCTCACTCCTGCATGAGCTGCCCCTCTCACTCCTGCATGAGCTGCCCCTCTCACTCCTGCATGAGCTGCCCCTCACACTCCTGCATGAGCTGCCCCTCACACTCCTGCTTATGCTGCCCCTCTCACTCCTGCGTAAGCTGCCCTTCTCACTCCTGCTTACGCTGCCCCTCTCACTCCTGCTTACGCTGCCCCTCTCACTCCTGCTTACGCTGCCCCTCTCACTCCTGCTTACGCTGCCCCTCTCACTCCTGCATTAGCTGCCCCTCTCACTCCTGCATAAGCTGCCCCTCTCACTCCTGCATAAGCTGCCCCTCTCACTCCTGCATAAGCTGCCCCTCTCACTCCAGCTTACGCTGCCCCTCTCATTCCTGCTTACGCCTCCCCTCTCACTCCTGCTTACGCTGTCCCTCTCACTCCGGCATAAGCTGCCCCTCTCACTTCTGCATAAGCTGCCCCTCTCACTCCAGCATATGCTGCCCCTCTCATTCCTGCTTACGCCTCCCCTCTCACTCCTGCTTAGGCTGCCCCTCACACTCCTGCAGAAGCTGCCCTTCTCACTCCTGCCCCTCTCAGTCCTGCTTACGCTGCCCCTCTCAGTCCTGCTTACGCTGCCCCTCTCACTCCTTCTTACGCTGTCGCTCTCATTCCTGCATAAGCTGCCCCTCTCAGTCATGATTCCGCTGCCACTCTCACTCCTGCTTCCGCTGGTCTGCTCACTCCTCCTTACGCTGCCCCTCTCACTCCTGCTTACGCTGCCCCTCTCACTCCTGCTTACGCTGCCCCTCTCACTCCTGCTTACGCTGCCCCTCTCACTCCTGCTTACGCTGCCCCTCTCACACCTGCTTACGCTGCCCCTCTCACTCCTGCTTACGCTGTCGCTCTCATTCCTGCATAAGCTGCCCCTCACACTCCTGCTTCAACGGCCCCTCTCACTCCTGCTTACGCTGCCCCTCTCACTCCTGCTTACGCTGCCCCTCTCACTCCTGCTTACGCTGCCCCTCTCACTCCTGCTTACACTGCCCCTCTCACTCCTGCTTACGCTGCCCCTCTCACTCCTGCTTACGCTGCCCCTCTCACTCCTGCTTACGCAGCCCCTCTCACTACTGCTTACGCCTCCCCTCTCACTCCTGCTTACATAGAACATAGAAATCCACAGCACAAACAGGCCCTTCGGCCCACAAGTTGCGCCGATCACATCCCCACCTCTAGGCCTATCTATAGCCCTCAATCCCATTAAATCCCATGTACTCATCCAGAAGTCTCTTAAAAGACCCCAACGAGTTTGCCTCCACCACCACCGACGTCAGCCGATTCCACTCACCCACCACCCTCTGAGTGAAAAACTTACCCCTGACATCCCCCCTGTACCTACCCCCCAGCACCTTAAACCTGTGTCCTCTCGTAGCAACCATTTCAGCCCTTGGAAACGCTGTCCCTCTCACTCCTGCATAAGCTGCCCCTCTCACTCCTGCATAGGCTGCCTCTCACACTCCTGCAGAAGCTGCCCCTCACACTCCTGCAGAAGCTGCCCCTCACACTCCTGCAGAAGCTGCCCCTCACACTCCTGCAGAAGCTGCCCCTCACACTCCTGCAGAAGCTGCCCCTCACACTCCTGCTTGCTCTGCCCCTCACAAGCCTGCTTACGCTGCACCTCTCACTACTGCTTGCTCTGCCCCTCACAAGGCTGCTTACGCTGCCCCTCTCACTCCTGCTTACGCTGCCCCTCTCACTCCTGCTTACGCTGCCCCTCTCACTCCTGCTTACGCTGCCCCTCTCACTCCTGCATGAGCTGCCCCTCTCACTCCTGCATGAGCTGCCCCTCACACTCCTGCATGAGCTGCCCCTTACACTCCTGCTTACGCTGCCCCTCTCACTCCTGCGTAAGCTGCCCTTCTCACTCCTGCTTACGCTGCCCCTCTCACTCCTGCTTACGCTGCCCCTCTCACTCCTGCTTACGCTGCCCCTCTCACTCCTGCATTAGCTGCGCCTCTCACTCCTGCTTACGCTGCCCCTCTCACTCCTGCATAAGCTGCCCCTCTCAATCCTGCATAAGCTGCCCCTCTCACTCCTGCATAAGCTGCCCCTCTCAGTCCAGCTTACGCTGCCCCTCTCATTCCTGCTTACGCCTCCCCTCTCACTCCTGCTTACGCTGTCCCTCTCACTCCTGCATAAGCTGCCCCTCTCACTTCTGCATAAGCTGCCCCTCTCACTCCAGCATACGCTGCCCCTCTCAGTCCTGCTTACGCTGCCCCTCTCACTCCTGCTTACGCTGCCCCTCTCACTCCTTCTTACGCTGTCGCTCTCATTCCTGCATAAGCTGCCCCTCTCAGTCATGATTCCGGTGCCACTCTCACTCCTGCTTCCGCTGGTCTGCTCACTCCTCCTTACGCTGCCCCTCTCACTCCTGCTTACGCTGCCCCTATTCACTCTTGCTTACGCTGCCCCCCTCACTCCTGCTTCAACGGCCCCTCTCAATCCTGCTTACGCTGCTCCTCTCACTCCTGCATCAGCTTCCCCTCCCACTCCTGCATACGCTGCCTCTCTCACTCCTGCATAAGCTGCCCCTCTCACTCCTGCTTACGCTGCCCCTCTCACTCCTGCTTACGCTGCCCCTCTCACTCCTGCTTACGCTGCCCCTCTCACTCCTGCTTACGCTGCCCCTCTCACTCCTGCTTACGCTGCCCCTCTCACTCCTGCTTACGCTGCCCCTCTCACTCCTGCTTACGCTGCCCCTCTCACTCCTGCTTACGCTGCCCCTCTCACTCCTGCTTACGCTGCCCCTCTCACTCCTGCTTACGCTGCCCCTCTCACTCCTGCTTACGCTGCCCCTCTCACTCCTGCTTACGCTGCCCCTTTCAGTCCTTCTTACGCTGCCCCTCTCAGTCCGTCTTACGCTGCCCGTCACTCCTGCTTACGCTACCACTCTCACTCCTGCATAAGCTGCCCTTCTCACTCCTGCTTACGCTGCCCATCTTGCTGCTGCTTACGCTGCCACTCTTACTCCCGCATAAGCTGCCCCTCTCACTCCTGCTTGCTCTGCCCCTCACAAGCCTGCTTACGCCGCCCCTCTCACTCCTGCTTACGCTGCCCCGCTCACTCCTGCATGAGCTGCCCCTCACACTCCTGCATGAGCTGCCCCTCACACTCCTGCATGAGCTGCCCCTCACACTCCTGCATGAGCTGCCCCTCACACTCCTGCATGAGCTGCCCCTCACACTCCTGCATGAGCTGCCCCTCACACTCCTGCATGAGCTGCCCCTCACACTCCTGCATGAGCTGCCCCTCACACTCCTGCATGAGCTGCCCCTCACACTCCTGCATGAGCTGCCCCTCACACTCCTGCATGAGCTGCCCCTCACACTCCTGCATGAGCTGCCCCTCACACTCCTGCATGAGCTGCCCCTCACACTCCTGCATGAGCTGCCCCTCACACTCCTGCATGAGCTGCCCCTCACACTCCTGCATGAGCTGCCCCTCACACTCCTGCATGAGCTGCCCCTCACACTCCTGCATGAGCTGCCCCTCACACTCCTGCATGAGCTGCCCCTCACACTCCTGCATGAGCTGTCCCTCACAGTCCTGCATGAGCTGCCCCTCACACTCCTGCATGAGCTGCCCCTCACACTCCTGCATGAGCTGCCCCTCACACTCCTGCATGAGCTGCCCCTCACACTCCTGCATGAGCTGCCCCTCACACTCCTGCATGAGCTGCCCCTCACACTCCTGCTTACGCTGCCCCTCACACTCCTGCTTACGCTGCCCCTCACACTCCTGCTTACGCTGCCCCTCACACTCCTGCTTACGCTGCCCTTCTCACTCCTGCTTACGCTGCCCCTCTCACTCCTGCGTAAGCTGCCCTTCTCACTCCTGCTTACGCTGTCCCTCTCACTCCTGCTTACGCTGCCCCTCTCACTCCTGCTTACACTGCCCCTCTCACTCCTGCATCAGCTGCCCCTCTCACTCCTGCATACGCTGCCCCTCTCACTCCTGCGTAAGCTGCCCTTCTCACTCCTGCTTACGCTGTCCCTCTGACTCCTGCTTACGCTGCCCCTCTCACTCCTGCTTACGCTGCCCCTCTCACTCCTGCATAAGCTGCCCCTCTCACTCCTGCATAAGCTGCCCCTCTCACTCCTGCATAAGCTGCCCCTCTCACTCCTGCATAAGCTGCCCCTCTCACTCCAGCTTACGCTGCCCCTCTCATTCCTGCTTACGCCTCCCCTCTCACTCCTGCTTACTCTGTCCCTCTCACTCCTGCATAAGCTGCCCCTCTCACTCCTGCATAAGCTGCCCCTCTCACTCCTGCATACGCTGCCCCTCTCATTCCTGCTTACGCCTCCCCTCACACTCCTGCAGAAGCTGCCCTTCTCACTCCTGCCCCTCTCAGTCCTGCGTACGCTGCCCCTCTCTCTCCTGCTTACGCTGCCCCTCTCACTCCTTCTTACGATGTCGCTCTCATTCCTGCATAAGCTGCCCCTCTCAGTCATGATTCCGCTGCCACTCTCACTCCTGCTTCCGCTGGTCTGCTCACTCCTCCTTACGCTGCCCCTCTCACTCCTCCTTACGCTGCCCCTCTCACTCCTGCTTACGCTGCCCCTATTCACTCCTGCTTACGCTGCCCCTCTCACTCCTGCTTCAACGGCCCCTCTCAATACTGCTTACGCTGCTCCTCTCACTCCTGCATCAGCTTCCCCTCCCACTCCTGCATACGCTGCCTCTCTCACTCCTGCATAAGCTGCCCCTCTCACTCCAGCTTACGCTGCCCCTCTCATTCCTGCTTACGCCTCCCCTCTCACTCCTGCTTACGCTGTCCCTCTCACTCCTGCTTCAACGGCCCCTCTCAATCCTGCTTACGCTGCTCCTCTCACTCCTGCATCAGCTTCCCATCCCACTCCTGCATCAGCTGCCCGTCCCACTCCTGCATCAGCTGCCTCTCTCAGTCCAGCATAAGCTGCCCCTCTCAGTCCAGCATAAGCTGCCCCTCTCACTCCTGCTTACGCTGCCCCTCTCACTCCTGCTTACGCTGCCCCTCTCACTCCTGCTTACGCTGCCCCTCTCACTCCTGCTTACGCCGCCCCTCTCACTCCTGCTTACGCCGCCCCTCTCACTCCTGCTTACGCCGCCCCTCTCACTCCTGCTTACGCCGCCCCTCTCACTCCTGCTTACGCCGCCCCTCTCACTCCTGCTTACGCCGCCCCTCTCACTCCTGCTTACGCCGCCCCTCTCACTCCTGCTTACGCCGCCCCTCTCACTCCTGCTTACGCCGCCCCTCTCACTCCTGCTTACGCCGCCCCTCTCACTCCTGCTTACGCCGCCCCTCTCACTCCTGCTTACGCCGCCCCTCTCACTCCTGCTTACGCCGCCCCTCTCACTCCTGCTTACGCCGCCCCTCTCACTCCTGCTTACGCCGCCCATCTCACTCCTGCTTACGCCGCCCCTCTCACTCCTGCTTACGCCGCCCCTCTCACTCCTGCTTACGCCGCCCCTCTCACTCCTGCTTACGCCGCCCCTCTCACTCCTGCTTACGCCGCCCCTCTCACTCCTGCTTACGCCGCCCCTCTCACTCCTGCTTACGCCGCCCCTCTCACTCCTGCTTACGCCGCCCCTCTCACTCCTGCTTACGCTGCCCCTCTCACTCCTGCTTACGCCTCCCCTCTCACTCCTGCTTACGCCGCCCCTCTCACTCCTGCTTACGCCGCCCCTCTCACTCCTTACGCCGCCCCTCTCACTCCAGCTAACGCCGCCCCTCTCACTCCAGCTAACGCTGCCCCTCTCACTCCTGCTTACGCTGCCCCTCTCACTCCTGCTTACGCTGCCCCTCTCAGTCCAGCATAAGCTGCCCCTCTCACTCCTGCTTACGCTGCCCCTCTCACTCCAGCTTACAATGCCCCTCTCACTCCTGCTTACGCAGCCCCTCTCACTCCTGCGTAAGCCGCCCTTCTCACCCCTGCTTACGCTGTCCCTCTCACTCCTGCATAAGCTGCCCCTCTCACACCTGCATAAGCTGCCACTCTCACTCCTGCTTACGCTGCACCTCTCACTCCTGCCGACGCAGCCACTCTCACTCCTGCTACCGCTGCCCCTCTCACTCCTGCTTACGCTGTCCCTCTCTCTCCTGTTTACGCTGTCCCTCTCATTCCTGCATAAGCTGCCCTCTCACTCCTGATTCTGCGGCCCCTCTCACTCCTGCTTCCGCTGCTCTGCTCACTCCTGCTTACGCTGCCCCTCTTCACTCTTGCTTACGCTGCTCCTCTCACTCCTCCATCAGCTTCCCCTCCCACTCCTGCATACGCTGCCTCTCTCACTCCTGCAGAAGCTGCCCCTCTCACTCCTGCTTACGCTGTCCCTCTCACTACTGCTTACGCTGTCCCTCTCACTCCTGCTTGCGCTGCCCCTCTCACTCCTGCATAAGCTGCCTCTCTCACTCCTGCATGGGCTGCCCCTCACACTCCTGCAGAAGCTGCCCCTCTCACTCCTGCAGAAGCTGCCCCTCTCACTCCTGCCCCTCTCAGTCCTGCTTACGCTGCCCCTCTCACTCCTGCTTACGCTGCTCCTCTCACTCCTGCATCAGCTTCCCCTCCCACTCCTGCATGCGCTGCCCCTCTCAGTCCAGCATAAGCTGCCCCTCTCACTCCTGCTTACGCTGCCCCTTTCAGTCCTTCTTACGCTGCCCCTCTCAGTCCGTCTTACGCTGCCCGTCACTCCTGCTTACGCTACCACTCTCACTCCTGCATAAGCTGCCCTTCTCACTCCTGCTTACGCTGCCCATCTTGCTGCTGCTTACGCTGCCACTCTTACTCCCGCATAAGCTGCCCCTCTCACTCCTGCTTGCTCTGCCCCTCACAAGCCTGCTTACGCCGCCCCTCTCACTCCTGCTTACGCTGCCCCGCTCACTCCTGCATGAGCTGCCCCTCACACTCCTGCATGAGCTGCCCCTCACACTCCTGCATGAGCTGCCCCTCACACTCCTGCATGAGCTGCCCCTCACACTCCTGCATGAGCTGCCCCTCACACTCCTGCATGAGCTGCCCCTCACACTCCTGCATGAGCTGCCCCTCACACTCCTGCATGAGCTGCCCCTCACACTCCTGCATGAGCTGCCCCTCACACTCCTGCATGAGCTGCCCCTCACACTCCTGCATGAGCTGCCCCTCACACTCCTGCATGAGCTGCCCCTCACACTCCTGCATGAGCTGCCCCTCACACTCCTGCATGAGCTGCCCCTCACACTCCTGCATGAGCTGCCCCTCACACTCCTGCATGAGCTGCCCCTCACACTCCTGCATGAGCTGCCCCTCACACTCCTGCATGAGCTGCCCCTCACACTCCTGCATGAGCTGCCCCTCACACTCCTGCATGAGCTGCCCCTCACACTCCTGCATGAGCTGCCCCTCACACTCCTGCATGAGCTGTCCCTCACAGTCCTGCATGAGCTGCCCCTCACACTCCTGCATGAGCTGCCCCTCACACTCCTGCATGAGCTGCCCCTCACACTCCTGCATGAGCTGCCCCTCACACTCCTGCATGAGCTGCCCCTCACACTCCTGCATGAGCTGCCCCTCACACTCCTGCTTACGCTGCCCCTCACACTCCTGCTTACGCTGCCCCTCACACTCCTGCTTACGCTGCCCCTCACACTCCTGCTTACGCTGCCCTTCTCACTCCTGCTTACGCTGCCCCTCTCACTCCTGCGTAAGCTGCCCTTCTCACTCCTGCTTACGCTGTCCCTCTCACTCCTGCTTACGCTGCCCCTCTCACTCCTGCTTACACTGCCCCTCTCACTCCTGCATCAGCTGCCCCTCTCACTCCTGCATACGCTGCCCCTCTCACTCCTGCGTAAGCTGCCCTTCTCACTCCTGCTTACGCTGTCCCTCTGACTCCTGCTTACGCTGCCCCTCTCACTCCTGCTTACGCTGCCCCTCTCACTCCTGCATAAGCTGCCCCTCTCACTCCTGCATAAGCTGCCCCTCTCACTCCTGCATAAGCTGCCCCTCTCACTCCTGCATAAGCTGCCCCTCTCACTCCAGCTTACGCTGCCCCTCTCATTCCTGCTTACGCCTCCCCTCTCACTCCTGCTTACTCTGTCCCTCTCACTCCTGCATAAGCTGCCCCTCTCACTCCTGCATAAGCTGCCCCTCTCACTCCTGCATACGCTGCCCCTCTCATTCCTGCTTACGCCTCCCCTCACACTCCTGCAGAAGCTGCCCTTCTCACTCCTGCCCCTCTCAGTCCTGCGTACGCTGCCCCTCTCTCTCCTGCTTACGCTGCCCCTCTCACTCCTTCTTACGATGTCGCTCTCATTCCTGCATAAGCTGCCCCTCTCAGTCATGATTCCGCTGCCACTCTCACTCCTGCTTCCGCTGGTCTGCTCACTCCTCCTTACGCTGCCCCTCTCACTCCTCCTTACGCTGCCCCTCTCACTCCTGCTTACGCTGCCCCTATTCACTCCTGCTTACGCTGCCCCTCTCACTCCTGCTTCAACGGCCCCTCTCAATACTGCTTACGCTGCTCCTCTCACTCCTGCATCAGCTTCCCCTCCCACTCCTGCATACGCTGCCTCTCTCACTCCTGCATAAGCTGCCCCTCTCACTCCAGCTTACGCTGCCCCTCTCATTCCTGCTTACGCCTCCCCTCTCACTCCTGCTTACGCTGTCCCTCTCACTCCTGCTTCAACGGCCCCTCTCAATCCTGCTTACGCTGCTCCTCTCACTCCTGCATCAGCTTCCCATCCCACTCCTGCATCAGCTGCCCGTCCCACTCCTGCATCAGCTGCCTCTCTCAGTCCAGCATAAGCTGCCCCTCTCAGTCCAGCATAAGCTGCCCCTCTCACTCCTGCTTACGCTGCCCCTCTCACTCCTGCTTACGCTGCCCCTCTCACTCCTGCTTACGCTGCCCCTCTCACTCCTGCTTACGCCGCCCCTCTCACTCCTGCTTACGCCGCCCCTCTCACTCCTGCTTACGCCGCCCCTCTCACTCCTGCTTACGCCGCCCCTCTCACTCCTGCTTACGCCACCCCTCTCACTCCTGCTTACGCCGCCCCTCTCACTCCTGCTTACGCCGCCCCTCTCACTCCTGCTTACGCCGCCCCTCTCACTCCTGCTTACGCCGCCCCTCTCACTCCTGCTTACGCCGCCCCTCTCACTCCTGCTTACGCCGCCCCTCTCACTCCTGCTTACGCCGCCCCTCTCACTCCTGCTTACGCCGCCCCTCTCACTCCTGCTTACGCCGCCCCTCTCACTCCTGCTTACGCCGCCCCTCTCACTCCTGCTTACGCCGCCCATCTCACTCCTGCTTACGCCGCCCCTCTCACTCCTGCTTACGCCGCCCCTCTCACTCCTGCTTACGCCGCCCCTCTCACTCCTGCTTACGCCGCCCCTCTCACTCCTGCTTACGCCGCCCCTCTCACTCCTGCTTACGCCGCCCCTCTCACTCCTGCTTACGCCGCCCCTCTCACTCCTGCTTACGCCGCCCCTCTCACTCCTGCTTACGCCGCCCCTCTCACTCCTGCTTACGCTGCCCCTCTCACTCCTGCTTACGCCTCCCCTCTCACTCCTGCTTACGCCGCCCCTCTCACTCCTGCTTACGCCGCCCCTCTCACTCCTTACGCCGCCCCTCTCACTCCAGCTAACGCCGCCCCTCTCACTCCAGCTAACGCTGCCCCTCTCACTCCTGCTTACGCTGCCCCTCTCACTCCTGCTTACGCTGCCCCTCTCAGTCCAGCATAAGCTGCCCCTCTCACTCCTGCTTACGCTGCCCCTCTCACTCCAGCTTACAATGCCCCTCTCACTCCTGCTTACGCAGCCCCTCTCACTGCTGCGTAAGCCGCCCTTCTCACCCCTGCTTACGCTGTCCCTCTCACTCCTGCATCAGCTGCCCCTCTCACACCTGCATAAGCTGCCACTCTCACTCCTGCTTACGCTGCACCTCTCACTCCTGCCGACGCAGCCACTCTCACTCCTGCTACCGCTGCCCCTCTCACTCCTGCTTACGCTGTCCCTCTCTCTCCTGTTTACGCTGTCCCTCTCATTCCTGCATAAGCTGCCCTCTCACTCCTGATTCTGCGGCCCCTCTCACTCCTGCTTCCGCTGCTCTGCTCACTCCTGCTTACGCTGCCCCTCTTCACTCTTGCTTACGCTGCTCCTCTCACTCCTCCATCAGCTTCCCCTCCCACTCCTGCATACGCTGCCTCTCTCACTCCTGCAGAAGCTGCCCCTCTCACTCCTGCTTACGCTGTCCCTCTCACTACTGCTTACGCTGTCCCTCTCACTCCTGCTTGCGCTGCCCCTCTCACTCCTGCATAAGCTGCCTCTCTCACTCCTGCATGGGCTGCCCCTCACACTCCTGCAGAAGCTGCCCCTCTCACTCCTGCAGAAGCTGCCCCTCTCACTCCTGCCCCTCTCAGTCCTGCTTACGCTGCCCCTCTCACTCCTGCTTACGCTGCTCCTCTCACTCCTGCATCAGCTTCCCCTCCCACTCCTGCATGCGCTGCCCCTCTCAGTCCAGCATAAGCTGCCCCTCTCACTCCTGCTTATGCTGCCCCTCTCACTCCTGCTTCCGCTGCCCCTCTCACTCCTGCTTACGCTGCCCCTCTCACTCCTGCTTACGCTGCCCCTCTCACTCCTGCTTACGCTGCCCCTCTCACTCCTGCTTACGCTGCCCCTCTCACTCCTGCTTACGCTGCCCCTCTCACTCCTGCTTACGCTGCCCCTCTCACTCCTGCTTACGCTGCCCCTCTCACTCCTGCTTACGCTGCCCCTCTCACTCCTGCTTACGCTGCCCCTCTCACTCCTTCTTACGCTGCCCCTCTCAGTCCTTCTGACGCTGCCCGTCACTCCTGCTTACGCTGCCCCTCTCACTCCTGCATAAGCTGCCCCTCTCACTCTCGCATAAGCTGCCCCTCTCACTCCTGCTTGCTCTGCCCCTCTCAATCCTGCTTACGCTGCCGCTCCCACTCCTGCTTACGCTGCCCCTCTCACTCCTGCATTAGCTGCCCCTCACACTCCTGCATCAGCTGCCCCTCACACTCCTGATTCCGCTGAACCTCTCACTCCTGCTAACGCTGCCCCTCTCACTCCTGCTTACGCTGCCCCTCAGTCCTGCGAAAGCTGCCCTTCTCACTCCAACTTACGCTGTCCCTCTCACTCCTGCATAAGCTGCCCCTCTCACTCCTGCATGAGCTGCCAGTCTCACTCCTGCATACGCTGCCCCTCTCACTCCTGCCAACGCAGCCACTCTCATCCTGCAACCTCTGACCCTCTCACTCCTGCTTACGCTGTCCCTCTCACTCCTGTTTACGCTGTCCCTCTCACTCCTGCATAAGCTGCCCTCTCACTCCTGATTCTGCGGCTCCTCTCACTCCTGCTTCCGCTGCTCTGCTCACTCCTCCTTACGCTGCCCCTCTCACTCCTGCTTACGCTGTCCCTCTCACTCCTGCATAAGCTGCCCTTATCACTGCTGCTTATGCTGCCCCTCTCACTCCTGCTTCCTCTGCCCTTCTCACTCCTGCTTACGCTGCCCCTCTCACTCGCACATAATCTGCCTCTCTCACTCCTGCCTATGCCGCCCCCTCACTCCTGCTTGCCCTGCCCCTCTCACGCCTGCTTACGCCGCCCCTCTCACTCCTGCTTACGCTACTCCTCTCACTCCTGCCTATGCTGCCCCTCTCACTCCTGCTCACGCTGCCCATCTTGCTCCTACTTACGCTGCCCCTCTCACTCCTGCTGACGCTGCCCCGCTCACTCCTGCTTACGCTGCACCTCGCAGTCCTGCTTACGCTGCTCCACTCACTCCTGCTTACGTTGCCCCTCTCACTCAATCTTACGCTGCCCCTCTCACTCCTGCTTACGCTGCCCATCTCACTCCTGCTTACGCTGCCCCTCTCACTCCTGCTTACGCTGCTCCGCTCACTCCTGCTTACGCTGCCCCTCTCACTCCTGCTTACGCTGCCCCTCTCACTCCTCCTTACGCTGCCCCTCTCACTCCCGCATAAGCTGCCCCTCTCACTCCTGCTTACGCTGCCATTCTCACTCCTGCTTATGCTGCCATTCTCACTCCTGCTTATGCTGCCCATCTTGCTCATGTTTACGCAGCCCATCTCACTCCTGCTTACGCTGCCCCTCTCACTCCTGCTTACGCTGCCCCTCTCACTCCTGCGTAAGCTGCCCCTCTCACTCCTGCGTAAGCTGCACCACTCCCTCCTGCGTAAGCTGCCCCGCTCCCTCCTGCATAAGCTGCCCCTCTCAATCCTGATTCCGCTGACCCTCTCACTCCTGATTCCGCTGCCCCTCTCACTCCTGCTTACGCTCCCCTTCTCACTCCTGCTTACGCTGCCCCTCTCACTCCTGCTTATGCTGCCCCTCTCACTCCTGCTTACGCTGCCCCTCTCACTCCTGCTTACGCTGCCCCTCTCACTCCTGCATAAGCTGCCCCTCTCACTCCAGCATACGCTGCCCCTCTCATTCCTGCTTACGCCTCCCCTCTCACTCCTGCTTAGGCTGCCCCTCACACTCCTGCAGAAGCTGCCCTTCTCACTCCTGCCCCTCTCAGTCCTGCGTACGCTGCCCCTCTCTCTCCTGCTTACGCTGCCCCTCTCACTCCTTCTTACGATGTCGCTCTCATTCCTGCAGAAGCTGCCCCTCTCAGTCATGATTCCGCTGCCACTCTCACTCCTGCTTCCGCTGGTCTGCTCACTCCTCCTTACGCTGCCCCTCTCACTCCTCCTTACGCTGCCCCTCTCACTCCTGCTAACGCTGCCCCTCTCACTCCTGCTTACGCTGCCCCTCTCACTCCTGCTTCAACGGCCCCTCTCAATACTGCTTACGCTGCTCCTCTCACTCCTGCATCAGCTTCCCCTCCCACTCCTGCATACGCTGCCTCTCTCACTCCTGCATAAGCTGCCCCTCTCACTCCAGCTTACGCTGCCCCTCTCATTCCTGCTTACGCCTCCCCTCTCACTCCTGCTTACGCTGTCCCTCTCACTCCTGCTTCAACGGCCCCTCTCAATCCTGCTTACGCTGCTCCTCTCACTCCTGCATCAGCTTCCCGTCCCACTCCTGCATCAGCTGCCCGTCCCACTCCTGCATCAGCTGCCTCTCTCAGTCCAGCATAAGCTGCCCCTCTCAGTCCAGCATAAGCTGCCCCTCTCACTCCTGCTTACGCTGCCCCTCTCACTCCTGCTTACGCTGCCCCTCTCACTCCTGCTTACGCTGCCCCTCTCACTCCTGCTTACGCCGCCCCTCTCACTCCTGCTTACGCCGCCCCTCTCACTCCTGCTTACGCCGCCCCTCTCACTCCTGCTTACGCCGCCCCTCTCACTCCTGCTTACGCCGCCCCTCTCACTCCTGCTTTCGCCGCCCCTCTCACTCCTGCTTACGCCGCCCCTCTCACTCCTGCTTACGCCGCCCCTCTCACTCCTGCTTACGCCGCCCCTCTCACTCCTGCTTACGCCGCCCCTCTCACTCCTGCTTACGCCGCCCCTCTCACTCCTGCTTACGCCGCCCCTCTCACTCCTGCTTACGCCGCCCCTCTCACTCCTGCTTACGCCGCCCCTCTCACTCCTGCTTACGCCGCCCCTCTCACTCCTGCTTACGCCGCCCCTCTCACTCCTGCTTACGCCGCCCCTCTCACTCCTGCTTACGCCGCCCCTCTCACTCCTGCTTACGCCGCCCCTCTCACTCCTGCTTACGCCGCCCCTCTCACTCCTGCTTACGCCGCCCCTCTCACTCCTGCTTACGCCGCCCCTCTCACTCCTGCTTACGCCGCCCCTCTCACTCCTGCTTACGCCGCCCCTCTCACTCCTGCTTACGCCGCCCCTCTCACTCCTGCTTACGCCGCCCCTCTCACTCCTGCTTACGCCGCCCCTCTCACTCCTGCTTACGCCGCCCCTCTCACTCCTGCTTACGCCGCCCCTCTCACTCCTGCTTACGCCGCCCCTCTCACTCCTGCTTACGCCGCCCCTCTCACTCCTGCTTACGCCGCCCCTCTCACTCCTGCTTACGCCGCCCCTCTCACTCCTGCTTACGCCGCCCCTCTCACTCCTGCTTACGCCGCCCCTCTCACTCCTGCTTACGCCGCCCCTCTCACTCCTGCTTACGCTACTCCTCTCACTCCTGCCTATGCTGCCCCTCTCACTCCTGCTCACGCTGCCCATCTTGCTCCTACTTACGCTGCCCCTCTCACTCCTGCTGACGCTGCCCCGCTCACTCCTGCTTACGCTGCACCTCGCAGTCCTGCTTACGCTGCTCCACTCACTCCTGCTTACGTTGCCCCTCTCACTCAATCTTACGCTGCCCCTCTCACTCCTGCTTACGCTGCCCATCTCACTCCTGCTTACGCTGCCCCTCTCACTCCTGCTTACGCTGCTCCGCTCACTCCTGCTTACGCTGCCCCTCTCACTCCTGCTTACGCTGCCCCTCTCACTCCTCCTTACGCTGCCCCTCTCACTCCCGCATAAGCTGCCCCTCTCACTCCTGCTTACGCTGCCATTCTCACTCCTGCTTATGCTGCCATTCTCACTCCTGCTTATGCTGCCCATCTTGCTCATGTTTACGCAGCCCATCTCACTCCTGCTTACGCTGCCCCTCTCACTCCTGCTTACGCTGCCCCTCTCACTCCTGCGTAAGCTGCCCCTCTCACTCCTGCGTAAGCTGCACCACTCCCTCCTGCGTAAGCTGCCCCGCTCCCTCCTGCATAAGCTGCCCCTCTCAATCCTGATTCCGCTGACCCTCTCACTCCTGATTCCGCTGCCCCTCTCACTCCTGCTTACGCTCCCCTTCTCACATCTGCTTACGCTGCCCCTCTCACTCCTGCTTATGCTGCCCCTCTCACTCCTGCTTACGCTGCCCCTCTCACTCCTGCTTACGCTGCCCCTCTCACTCCTGCTTACGCTGCCCCTCTCACTCCTCCTTACGCTGCCCCTCTCACTCCTCCTTACGCTGACCCTCTCACTCCAGCATAAGCTGCCCCTCTCACTCCTGCATAAGCTGCCCCTCTCACTCCTGCATAAGCTGCCCCTCTCACTCCTGCATAAGCTGGCCTTTTCACTCCTGCTTAAGCTGCCTATCTTGCTCCTGCTTACGCTGCCCCTCTCACTCCAGCTTACGCTGCCCCTCTCACTCCCGCATAAGCTGCCCTTCTCACTCCTGCTTCCGCTGCCCATCTTGCTGCTGCTTACGCTGCCCCTCTCACTCCCGCATAAGCTGCCCCTCTCACTCCTGCTTGCTCTGCCCCTCACAAGCCTGCTTACGCTGCCCCTCTCACTCCTGCTTACGCTGCCCCTCTCACTCCCGCATGAGCTGCACCTCTCAATCCTGCTTACGCTGCCGCTCCCACTCCTGCTTACGCTGTCCCTCTCACTCCCGTATAAGCTGCCCCTCTCACTCCTGCTTGCGCTGCTCCTCTCACTCATGTATAAGCTGCCCCGTTCACTCCTGCATAACCTGCCCCTCTCACTCCTGCATAAGCTGCCCCTCTCACTCCTGCATAAGCAGCCCCTCTCACTCCTGCATAAGCTGCCCCTCTCACTCCTGCATAAGCTGCCCTCTCACTCCTGCATAAGCTGCCCCTCTCACTCCTGCATAAGCTGCCCCTCTCACTCCTGCATAAGCTGCCCCTCTCAGTCCTGCATAAGCTGCCCCTCTCACTCCTGCATAAGCTGCCCCTCTCACTCCTGCATAAGCTGCCCCTCTCACTCCTGCTTACGCTCCCCTTCTCACTCCTGCTTACGCTGCCCCTCTCACTCCTGCTTACGCTGCCCCTCTCACTCCTGCTTACGCTGCCCCTCTTCACTCTTGCTTACGCTGCTCCTCTCACTCCTCCATCAGCTTCCCCTCCCACTCCTGCATACGCTGCCTCTCTCACTCCTGCAGAAGCTGCCCCTCTCACTCCTGCTTACGCTGTCCCTCTCACTACTGCTTACGCAGTCCCTCTCACTCCTGCTTGCGCTGCCCCTCTCACTCCTGCATAAGCTGCCTCTCTCACTCCTGCATGGGCTGCCCCTCACACTCCTGCAGAAGCTGCCCCTCTCACTCCTGCAGAAGCTGCCCCTCTCACTCCTGCCC
>NW_027593860.1:0-25758 GCF_964213995.1 Mustelus asterias | reverse complement strand
CTTTTTCCGCTGAGGCTAAGGGAGAAAAAAAACCAGAGGGCATGGGTTAAGGGTGAAAGGAGAAAAGTTTAAATGGAATATTAGGGGGGCTTCTTCACGCAGAGAGTGGTGGGAGTGTGGAATGAGCTGCCGGATAAAGTGGTAAATGCGGGGTCACTTTTAACATTTAAGAAAAACTTGGACGGGTTCATGGATGAGAGGGGTGTGGAGGGATATGGTCCAAGTGCAGGTCAGTGGGACGAGGCAAAAAATGGTTCGGCACAGACAAGAAGGGCCAAAAGGCCTGTTTCTGAGCTGTAATTTTCTATGGTTCTATGGTTCACCCCCAAAACCCACACAACAACCCCCACACGCACAGCCCGGTGAGTGACAGCCCAGCACCCCGAACCCAAACCCCATCGCACCCACACAGCAACCCCAACACACCCCCAAACCCCACATAGCAACCCCCTCACCCCCCAAACCCCACATAGCAACCCCAACACCCCCCCAAACCCCACATAACAACCCCCACATACCCCAAAACCCCACATAGCAACCCCAACAACCCCCAAAACCCCACATAACAACCCCAACACACCCCCTAACACCACATAGCAACCCCAACACCCCTCCAACCCCACATAGCAACCCCACATACCCCAAAACCCCACATAGCAACCCCCACACACCCCAAAACCCCACATAGCAACCCCCACACACCCCAAAACCCCACATAGCAACCCCCACACACCCCCAAACCTGCACATAGCAACCCCAACACCCCCGCAAAACCCCACATAACAACCCCCACACACCCCAAACCCCACACAGCAACCCAACGCCCCCCAAACCCCACATAGCAAACCCCCACACACCCCAAACCCCACATAGCAACCCCCAACACACCCCCAAACCCCACATAGCAACTCCAAAACCCCCCCCAAACCCCACACAGCAACCCCAACACCCCCCCAAACCCCACATAGCAACCCCCAACACCTCCCCAAACCCCACATAGCAACCCCCAACACACCCCCAAACCCCACATAGCAACTCCAACACCCCCCCAAACCCCACATAGCAACTCCAACACCTCCCCAAACCCCACATAGCAACCCCCAACACACCCCCAAACCCCACATAGCAACTCCAACACCCCCCCAAACCCCACATAGCAACCCCCACACACCCCCAAACCCCACACAGCAACCCCCACACCCCCCCAAACCCCACATAGCAACCCCCATACCCGCAGCCTGGTAAGTGACAGCCCAGCACCCCGACCCCAAACCCCATCGCATCCACACAGCAACCCCAACACACCCCAAAACCCACATAGCAACCCCCAAATCCCCACACCGCGGCCCAGTGAGACGCACAGACACCAAGCCCCTAAAACCCCCCCCCCCACAGCCAGCACCCACAGAGCACCTATACCCCCACCCTCCATAAGCAACCCCCCATAGCACCCAGAGCCATGGCCTGGTGAGTCACACGGACCCTAAACCCCCCCAGCACCCAACACACCGACATCCACAGCAACCCCTGCCTCTGGGAGGCGAGGGAGGAGATTGCAGAGCCTTTGGCTTTGATCTTTGTGTCGTCATTGTCTACAGGAATAGTGCCAGAAGACTGGAGGATAGCAAATGTTGTCCCCTTGTTCAAGAAGGGGAGTAGAGACAACCCTGGTAATTATAGACCGGTGAGCCTTACTTCTGTTGTGGGCAAAGTATTGGAAAGGATTATAAGAGATAGGATTTATAATCACCTGGAAAGGAATAATTTGATGAGGGATAGTCAGCACGGTTTTGTGAAGGGTAGGTTGTGCCTCACAAACCTTATTGAGTTCTTTGAGAAGGTGACCAAAGAGGTGGATGAGGGTAAAGCGGTTGATGTGGTGTATATGGATTTCAGCAAAGCGTTTGATAAGGTTCCCCATGGTAAGCTTTTGCAGAAAATACGGACACATGGGATTGAGGGTGATTTAGTGGTTTGGATCAGGAATTGGCTAGCGGTAAGAAGACAGAGGGTGGTGGTTGATGGGAAATATTCATCCTGGAGTTCAGTTACTAGTGGTGTACCGCAAGGATCTGTTTTGGGGCCACTGCTGTTTGTCATTTTTATTAATGACCTGGATGAGGGCGTGGAAGGATGGATTAGTAAAGTTGCGGATGACACTAAAGTCGGTGGAGTTGTAGACAGTGCGGAGGGAAGTGGCAGGTTACAGAGGGACATAGATAAGCTGCAGAGCTGGGCTGAGAGGTGGCAAATGGAGTTTAATGCAGAAAAGTGTGAGGTGATTCACTTTGGAAGGAGTAACAGGAATACAGAGTACTGGGCTAATGGTAAGATACTTGGTCGTGTGGATGAACAGAGAGATCTGGGTGTCCATGTGCATAGATCCCTGAAAGTTGGCACCCAGGTTGATAGGGTTGTTAGCTTTTTATTGGTAGAGGGATTGAGTTTCGGAGCCAGGAGGTCATGCTGCAACTGTACAAAACTCTGGTGCAGCCGCATTTGGAGTATTGCGTACATTTCTGGTCACCGCATTATAGGAAAGATGTGGAAGTGTTGGAAAGGGTGCAGAGGAGATTTACCAGGATGTTGCCTGGTATGGTGGGAAAATCGTATGAGGAAAAGCTGAGGGGCTTGAGGTTGTTTTCGTTAGAGAGAAGGTTAAGAGGTAACTTAATAGAGGCAGACAAGATGATCAGAGGATTAGATAGGGTGGATAGTGAGAGCCTTTTTCCTTGGATGGTGATGGCTAGCACGAGGGAACATAGCTTTAAATTGAGGGGTGAGAGATATGGGACAGATGTTAGAGGTAGGTTCTTTACTCAGAGAGTAGTAAGGGCGTGGAATGCCCTGCCTGCAGCAGTAGTGGACTCGTCAACATTGAGAGCGTTCAAGTGGTTATTGGATAAACATATGGATGATATTGGGAATAGTGCAGATTAGAGGGGCTTTAGATTGGTTTCACAGGTCGGCGCAACATCGAGGGCCGAAGGGCCTGTACTGTGCTGTAATGTTCTATAACGCCCAGAGCCGTGGCCCAGTGAGTGACACCCAACCCCGCACCTACACACCCCCCCCATAGCACCCACCCAACATACACAGCACCCACTTGCCCAACCAACACACCAAGCACCCAACCCCAGTGAACACCCAAACCGCCCCCCGATTGAGCCGTGACTCCCGGTGGGGAGAGAGGTTGGTTGGGATTGGATATTTGTCGCTGTTTTTCAAGTTGTTAAAGTTTATTTATTAATGTCACAACTAAACTTACATTAACACTGCAATGAAGTTATTGTGAAAATCCCCTAGTTGCCACACTCCGGCGCCTGTTCGGGTAACACTGAGGGAGAATTTGGCACGGCCAATGCACCCTAACCAGCACGTCTTTCAGACTGTGGGAGGAAACCGGAGCCCCCAGAGGAAACCCACGCAGACACGGGGAGAAGGTGCAGGCTCCGCACAGACAGTGACCCAAGCTGGGAATTGAACCCGGGTCCCTGGCGCTGCGAGGCAGCGGTGCTAACCCCCTTTGCTACTGCGCCCCTATCAGTTTGAACTGATTTAACCTCAGGGCCAATCTGTCTTGTTGCTGTTTGCAGCGATTCTCTAACTCACTGACTGCCGGCATTCTGGCTGGGGAGGGGTAAACACACAGTGTATGTGTGTGTCTGGGTGCGGGTGTGTGTGTGTCTGGGTGCGGGGGTGTGTGTCTGGGTGCAGGGGTGTGTGTCTGGGTGCGGGGGGTGTGTGTCTGGGTGCGGGGGGTGTGTGTCTGGGTGCGGGGGGTGTGTGTCTGGGTGCGGGGGGTGTGTGTCTGGGTGCGGGGGTGTGTGTCTGGGTGCGGGGGTGTGTGTCTGGGTGCGGGGTGTGTGTCTGGGTGCGGGGGTGTGTGTCTGGGTGCGGGGGTGTGTGTCTGGGTGCGGGGGTGTGTGTCTGGGTGCGGGGGTGTGTGTCTGGGTGCGGGGGTGTGTGTCGGGGTGCGGGTGTGTGTGTCTGGGTGCGGGGGGTGTGTGTGTGTGTCTGGGTGCGGTTGTGTGTGTGTGTGTGTCTGGGTGCGGGGTTGTGTGTCTGGGTGTGGGGGTGTGTGTGTGTCTGGGTGTGGGGGTGTGTGTGTGTCTGGGTGCGGGGGGGGGTGTGTGTCTGGGTGCGGGGGGGGTGTGTGTGTCTGGGTGCGGGGGGTGTGTGTGTATCTGGGTGCGGGGGGGTGTGTGTGTCTGGGCGCGGGGGGGGTGTGTGTCTGGGTGCGGGGGGTGTGTGTGTGTCTGGTGCGGGGGTGTGTGTCTGGGTGCGGGGGTGTGTGTCTGGGTGTGGGGGGGGTGTGTGTGTCTGGGTGCGGGTGTGTGTGTCTGTGTCTGGGTGCGGGTGTGTGTATCTGGGTGCGGGGGTGTGTGTGTGTGTGTGTCTGGGTGCGGTTGTGTGTGTGTGTGTCTGGGTGCGGGGGTGTGTGTGTGTGTGTCTGGGTGCGGGGATGTGTGTGTGTGTCTGGGTGCGGGGGTGTGTGTGTGTGTGTCTGGGTGCGGGGTGTGTGTGTGTGTGTGTCTGGGTGCGGGGATGTGTGTGTCTGGGTGCGGGGGTGTGTGGGTGGTGTGTGTGTGTGTCTGGGTGCGGGGGTGTGTGTGTGTGTCTGGGTGCGGGGGTGTGTGTGTGTGTCTGGGTGCGGGGGTGTGTGTGTGTGTCTGGGTGCGGGGGTGTGTGTGTGTGTCTGGGTGCGGGGGTGTGTGTGTGTGTCTGGGTGCGGGGGGGGTGTGTGTGTCTGGGTGCGGGGTGTGTGTGTGTTCTGGGTGCGGGGGTGTGTGTGTGTGTCTGGGTGCGGGGGTGTGTGTGTGTGTCTGGGTGCGGGGATGTGTGTGTGTGTCTGGGTGCGGGGTGTGTGTGTGTCTGGGTGCGGGGTGTGTGTGTGTGTCTGGGTGCGGGGGTGTGTGTGTGTGTCTGGGTGCGGGGGTGTGTGTGTGTGTCTGGGTGCGGGGGGTGTGTGTGTGTGTCTGTGTGCGGGGATGTGTGTGTGTGTGTCTGGGTGCGTGTGTGTTGTGTGTGTGTGTGTGTGTCTGGTTGCGGGATGTGTGTGTGTGTGTCTGGGTGCGGGGGGGGTGTGTGTGTGTCTGGGTGCGGGGGTGTGTGTGTGTCTGGGTGCGGGGGGTGTGTGTGTGTCTGGGTGTGGGGGTGTGTGTGTGTCTGGGTGCGGGGGGGGTGTGTGTCTGGGTGCGGGGTGTGTGTGTGTCTGGGTGCGGTGGTGGGTGTGTGTCTGGGTGCGGGGGTGTGTGTGTGTGTCAGGCTGCGGGGGTGTGTGTGTGTGTCTGGGTGCGGGGGGGGTGTGTGTCTGGGTGCGGGGATGTGTGTGTGTGTCTGGGTGCGGGGGTGCGTGTGTGTGTCTGGGTGCGGGGGTGTGTGTGTGTGTCTGGGTGCGGGGGAGTGTGTGTGTCTGGGTGCGGGGGGATGTGTGTGTCTGGGTGCGGGGGGGTGTGTGTGTCTGGGTGCGGGGGTGTGTGTGTGTGTATCTGGGTGCGGGGTGTGTGTGTGTGTCTGGGTGCGGGGGGGTGTATGTGTGTGTCTGGTGCGGGGATGTGTGTGTGTGTCTGGGTGCGGGGATGTGTGTGTGTGTCTGGGTGCGGGGATGTGTGTGTGTTTCTGGGTGCGGGGGTGTGTGTGTCTGGGTGCGGGGGTGTGTGTGTGTGGTCTGGGTGCGGGGGTGTGTGTGTGTGTGTCTGGGTGCGGGGGGGTGTGTGTGTGTGTGTCTGGGTGCGGGGGTGTGTGTGTGTGTCTGGGTGCGGGGGTGTGTATGTGTGTGTCTGGGTGCGGGTGTGTGTGTGTGTGTCTGGGTGCGGGGGTGTGTGTGTGTCTGGGTGCGGGGGTGTGTGTGTGTGTGTCTGGGTGCGGGGGATGTGTGTGTGTGTCTGGGTGCGGGGGTGTGTATGTGTGTGTCTGGGTGCGGGGGTGTGTGTGCGTGTGTGTCTGGGTGCGGGGGTGTGTGTGTGTGTGTCTGGGTGCGTGGGTGTGTGTGTGTGTGTCTGGGTGCGTGGGTGTGTGTGTGTGTGTCTGGGTGCGGGGATGTGTGTGTTTTTCTGGGTGCGGGGATGTGTGTGTGTGTGTGTCTGGGTGCGGGGGTGTGTGTGTGTGTGTGTCTGGGTGCGGGTGTGTGTCTGGGTGCGGGGGGGGTGTGTGTCTGGGTGGGTGTGTGTCTGGGTGTGCGGGGTGGGGGGGCTGCGGCTGGGTGTGGGGGGGGGTGATGTGGCTGAGTATGTGTGTGTGAGGGGTGTGTGGCTGGCTGTGGGGGGGGGGTGATGTGGCTGAGTATGTGTGTGTGTGTGAGGGGGGTGTGGCTGGGTGTGTGGGGGAGGGTGTGGGTGTGCGGGTGGGGGGGGGCTGTGGCTGGGTGTGTGTGTGAGGGGGGGTGTGGCTGGCTGTGGGGGGGTGGTGTGGCTGCGTGTGTGTGTGTGTGAGGGGGGTGTGGCTGGCTGTGGGGGGGTGGTGTGGCTGGGTGTGTGTGTGTGTGAGGGGGGGTGTGGCTGGCTGTGGGGGGGTGGTGCGGCTGGGTGTGTGTGTGTGTGAGGGGGGTGTGGCTGGCTGTGGGGGGGTGGTGCGGCTGGGTGTGTGTGTGTGTGAGGGGGGTGTGGCTGGCTGTGGGGGGGTGGTGCGGCTGGGTGTGTGTGTGTGTGAGGGGGGTGTGGCTGGCTGTGGGGGCGTGGTGTGGCTGGGTGTGTGTGTGTGTGAGGGGGGTGTGGCTGGCTGTGGGGGGATGGTGGGGCTGGGTGTGTGTGTGTGTGAGGGGGGTGTGGCTGGCTGTGGGGGGTGGTGTGGCTGGGTGTGTGTGTGTGTGAGAGGGGGGTGTGGCTGGCTGTGGGGGGGGGGGGTGTGGCTGGGTGTGTGTGTGTGTGTGAGGGGGGTGTGGCTGGCTGTGGGGGGGGGGTGTGGCTGGGTGTGTGTGTGTGTGTGAGGGGGGTGTGGCTGGCTGTGGGGGGGTGGTGTGGCTGGGTGTGTGTGTGTGTGAGGGGGGTGTGGCTGGCTGTGGGGGGGGGGGGGGGGTGTGGCTGGGTGTGTGTGTGAGGGGGGTGTGGCTGGCTGTGGGGGGGGGGTGTGGCTGGGTGTGTGTGTGTGTGAGAGGGGGGTGTGGCTGGCTGTGGGGGGGGGCGGTGTGGCTGGGTGTGTGTGTGTGTGTGAGGGGGGTGTGGCTGGCTGTGGGGGGGGGTGTGGCTGGGTGTGTGTGTGTGTGAGAGAGGGGGTGTGGCTGGCTGTGGGGGGGGGGTGTGGCTGGGTGTGTGTGTGTGTGTGAGGGGGGTGTGGCTGGCTGTGGGGGGGTGGTGTGGCTGGGTGTGTGTGTGAGGGGGGTGTGGCTGGGTGTGTGTGTGAGGGGGGTGTGGCTGGCTGTGGGGGGGTGGTGTGGCTGGGGTGTGTGTGTGTGTGTGAGGGGGGTGTGGCTGGCTGTGGGGGGGTGGTGTGGCTGGGTGTGTGTGTGTGTGAGGGGGGGTGTGGCTGGCTGTGGGGGGGGGGGTGTGGCTGGGTGTGTGTGTGTGAGGGGGGTGTGGCTGGCTGTGGGGGGGTGGTGCGGCTGGTGTGTGTGTGTGTGAGGGGGGTGTGGCTGGCTGTGGGGGGGGGGTGTGGCTGGGTGTGTGTGTGTGTGTGAGGGGGGTGTGGCTGGCTGTGGGGGGGTGGTGTGGCTGGGTGTGTGTGTGAGGGGGTGTGGCTGGCTGTGGGGGGGTGGTGTGGCTGGGTGTGTGTGTGTGTGAGGGTGGTGTGGCTGGGTGTG
Organism: Mustelus asterias; assembly: GCF_964213995.1. Taxonomy (NCBI): domain Eukaryota; kingdom Metazoa; phylum Chordata; class Chondrichthyes; order Carcharhiniformes; family Triakidae; genus Mustelus; species Mustelus asterias. Next base: position 18,020 of record NW_027593860.1, on the reverse strand, counting down.
TGTGTGTGAGGGGGGTGTGGCTGGCTGTGGGGGGTGGTGTGGCTGGGTGTGTGTGTGTGTGAGGGGGGTGTGGCTGGCTGTGGGGGGGTGGTGTGGCTGGGTGTGTGTGTGAGGGAGTGATTCCCCGCTCTCCCTTTGCACGGTGATGTAATCCAGCGGTCTGTGAATTGCAGCTTTGTTTAGTCTGGTGGTGATCATTCACTCCTGAGGGATCAGGGCATGTTTTGGATTCTAACTTCAGATGTGTGTGTGTGAATTGCTGTGAGCTGCGGCCCGTTTCTCTCTCTCTGACAGGCTGGAGACTGCGCAGGGGTTGCCAGATGTTCCGCTCTCCCCGCGAGGAGTTATTGTCTCTGCTGAATCCTGACACAGTCCCATTAGTCACCCGGTAACACGTCTGCGTGTCTGCGTGTCTGCGTGTCTGCGTGTCTGCGTGTCTGCGTGTCCGCGTGTCTGCGTCGGGTGTCTCAGTATCTGATGGAGAATGTGGTGTGTTTTATTCTAGGAGCCAGCACCTTGCTCCTTCGAGATGATGGACCGAGTGGTGGGGGTGAAGCTACTGCCCGGTAAGCACAGAGCCGAGATCTGATTCGATTCGATTTATTATTGTCACACGTACTGAGATACTGAATGGGCGGCACAGTGGGTTCGCACTGCTGCCTCACAGCGCCAGGGACCCAGGTTCGATTCCCGGCTCGGGTCACTGCCTCTGTGGAGTCTGCACGTTCTCCCCGTGTTTGCGTGGGTTTCCTCCAACAGTCCAAAAGACGCGCTGGTTAGGGTGCATTGGCCGTGCTAAATTCTCCCTCAGTGTAACCGAACAGGCGCCAGAGTGTGGCGACTGGGGGATTTTCACAGTAACTTCATTGCGGTGTTAATGGAAGCCTTCCTTGTAACACTAAATCAACTTTAACTTTAAAAGTATTGTTTCTTGTGCACTATACAGACAAAGCATACTGTTCATAGAGTATGTAGCGGGGAAGGCAAGGAGAAAGTGCAGAATGTAGTGTTACAGTCATAGCTAGGGTGTAGAGAAAGATCAACTTAATGCGAGGTAGGTCCATTCAAAAGTCTGACAGCAGCAGGGAAGAAGCTGTTTTTAGAATAGAATCCCTCCAGTGCAGAAGGAGGCCATTCAGCTTATCGAGTCTGGACCGACCACAACCCCACCCGTAACCCTACACATTTACCCTGCTAGTCCCCCTGACACTAAGGGGCAATTTAGCACGGCCAATCCACCCAACCCACACATCTTTGGACTGTGGGAAGAAACTGGAGCTCGCGGAGGAAACCCACACAGGCACGGGGAGAACGTGCAGACGCCACACAGACAATGACCCGAGCCGGGAATCGAACCCGGGTCCTTGGTGCAGTGAAGCAGCGGTGCTAACCCACTGTGCCACCGTGCCGCCCAGTCGGTTTGTACGTGATCTCAGACTTTTGTACCCTTTTCCCGACGGAAGAAGGTGGAAGAGAGAATGTCCGGGGTGCGTGGGGGTCCTTAATTATGCTGGCTGCTTTGTCGAGGCAGCGGGAAGTGTAGACAGAGTCGACGGATGGGAGGCTGGTTTGCGTGATGGGACTGGGCTCAGATCGAGCCGTGGCTCTGGTGTGTCAACCTCCCTTGGTCGTCTGTGAAGGGCTGCAGCTCCGTCTGGGAACAGTTCCTGCTGCAAGCTCAGAGGGAAGTTCCAGTGTTCAGAGGTTGGGGTAGCAAGAGAGCGAGGGAAGAGGGGGTGAGAGAGAGAGAGAGACAGTGACTCTGGTTTAGAAAGGGACCCTGTTCTGAAATGCTGTCCCGGCATTGAGCTACCGTTTGCCTCCCGTCTCTCTCTCTGACTCATGCTGTATTTCAGACACCTCCCCTCCGTATTTTTAGATTGCGACACCGCCTTTGAGTCCAGCACGTCTCGCACTGCGACTCAAACCGCTCCCCCCCCCCCCCAGCCCACCGTGTCTGCCTCCCAATTCCACGTTGCCCTCTGACTGGGCGAGGGCTGTGGGTCTACAGGCCTGTTCCCTCCCTGTTCTCTGCGAGTTACTCTTCAATCGAAAGAACCACAGCCCTGCCCGAGTCTATATTTACGCCTTCCAGTAATTTTGGGTTCTGTCCAATTCATGTCTTGGAAGCCTGCGTGTCTATAAATACCCCAGCTCTGTGTCGGAGTCTGGCGTCCCAGCAGAGCGCCCACAGCAGTCTGTGCATCACTGCATGATTCGTAAACCTGCAAACAGCAAATTAAACACTGTGCGATGTGGCACTGACCAGCTCCAGGCTGGGATCGCCCAGATATCTCTGAGGTCGTACCACCATCTCTCTGATCCCGACTGCTTCATCCAGACAGCGAGGGGAGGCACGCAGGAACCGGTTTTCATTCAGCATTCCAGAGATTTATCACATCACCCAGGCTGACACTCTCAGCGCAGGGCTGAGGGAGCGCCGCACTGTGGGAGGGTCAGTGCTGAGGGAGCGCCGCACTGTGGGAGGGTCAGTGCTGAGGGAGCGCCGCACTGTGGGAGGGTCAGTGCTGAGGGAGCGCCGCACTGTGGGAGGGTCAGTGCTGAGGGAGCGCCGCACTGTGGGAGGGTCAGTGCTGAGGGAGCGCCGCACTGTGGGAGGGTCAGTGCTGAGGGAGCGCCGCACTGTGGGAGGGTCAGTGCTGAGGGAGCGCCGCACTGTGGGAGGGTCGGTGCTGAGGGAGCGCCGCACTGTGGGAGGGTCAGTGCTGAGGGAGCGCCGCACTGTGGGAGGGTCAGTGCTGAGGGAGCGCCGCACCTTCGGAGGGTCAGCGCTCTGTGAGCGCCGCACTGTGGGAGGGTCGGTGCTGAGGGAGCGCCGCACCTTCGGAGGGTCAGCGCTCTGTGAGCGCCGCACTGTGGGAGGGTCAGTGCTGAGGGAGCGCCGCACCTTCGGAGGGTCAGCGCTCTGTGAGCGCCGCACTGTGGGAGGGTCGGTGCTGAGGGAGCGCCGCACTGTGGGAGGGTCAGTGCTGAGCGAGCGCCGCACTGTGGGAGGGTCGGTGCTGAGGGAGCGCCGCACTGTTGGAGGGTCAGTGCTGAGGGAGCGCCGCACTGTGGGAGGGTCAGTGCTGAGGGAGCGCCGCACTGTGGGAGGGTCAGTGCTGAGGGAGCGCCGCACTGTGGGAGGGTCAGTGCTGAGCGAGCGCCGCACTGTGGGAGGGTCAGTGCTGAGGGAGCGTCGCACCGTGGGAGGGTCAGTGCTGAGGGAGCGCCGCACTGTGGGAGGGTCGGTGCTGAGAGTGCCGCACTGTGGGAGGGTCGGTGCTGAGGGAGCGCCGCACTGTGGGAGGGTCAGTGCTGAGGGAGCGCCGCACTGTGGGAGGGTCAGTGCTGAGGGAGCGCCGCACTGTGGGAGGGTCAGTGCTGAGGGAGCGCCGCACTGTGGGAAGGTCAGTGCTGAGGGAGCGCCGCACTGTGGGAGGGTCGGTGCTGAGGGAGCGCCGCACTGTGGGAGGGTCGGTGCTGAGCGAGCGCCGCACTGTGGGAGGGTCGGTGCTGAGGGAGCGCCGCACTGTGGGAGGGTCAGTGCTGAGGGAGCGCCGCACTGTGGGAGGGTCAGTGCTGAGGGAGCTCCGCACTGTGGGAGGGTCAGTGCTGAGGGAGCGCCGCACTGTGGGAGGGTCAGTGCTGAGGGAGCGCCGCACTGTGGGAGGGTCAGTGCTGAGGAAGTGCTGCACTGTGGGAGGGTCGGTGCTGAGGGAGCGCTGCACTGTGGGAGGGTCGGTGCTGAGGGAGTGCCGCACTGTGGGAGGGTCAGTGCTGAGGGAGCGCCGCACTGTGGGAGGGTCAGTGCTGAGGGAGTGCTGCACTGTGGGAGGGTCAGTGCTGAGGGAGTGCTGCACTGTGGGAGGGTCAGTGCTGAGGGAGCGCCGCACTGTGGGAGGGTCGGTGCTGAGGGAGTGCCGCACTGTGGGAGGGTCGGTGCTGAGGGAGTGCCGCACTGTGGGAGGGTCGGTGCTGAGGGAGCGCCGCACTGTGGGAGGGTCGGTGCTGAGGGACTTGTTTCCAGCTGACTCTGGTTGGTTTGCCTGTTTGACTAACTGGATTCTCGACACTGTGTGTTCCAGGGGAGAAGGTTAAAGGTGAGGCTGTGAATGTGAAGAAATGCATCTGGTACAAACAACTCCGCAAATCCATCGCCGGGAAGCTGCTATGTACAAACTTCCGAGTGGCTTTTGTCCCAGTCGAGACCTCGATCCCCCAGGTATGAAGCAGAGAAACATAGAAGCTAGGAGCAGGAGGAGGAGGGGGCCATTTGGCCCTTCGAGCCTGCTCTGCCATTCATCACCATCATGGCTGATCATCCAACTCAATAGCCTAATCCTGCTGTCCCCCCATAACCTTTGATCCCATTTGCCCCAAGTGCTACATCCAGCCGCCTCTTGAATACATTCAATGTTTTGGCATCAACTACTTCCTGTGGGAATGAATTCCACAGGCTCACCGGGTGAAGAAATGTCTCCTCACCTCCGTCCTAAATGGTCTACCCCGAATCCTCAGACTGTGACCCCTGGTTCTGGACTCACCCCCACCATCGGGAACATCCTCCCTGCATCGACCCTGTCTAGTCCTGTTAGAATTTTATAAGTCTCTATGAGATTCCACCCTCATTCGTCTGAACTCCAGTGAAAACAATCCTAACCTAGTCAATCTCTCCTCATACATCAGTCCCGCCATCCCCGGAATCAGCCTGGTAAACCTTCACTGCGCACCCTCCAGAGCAAGAACATCCTTCCTCAGAAAAGGAGACCAAAACTGCACACAATACTCTCGGTGCGGCCTCACCAAGGCCCTGTATAATTGCAACAACACATCCCTGCTCCTGTACTCGGAACCTCCCGCAATGAAGCCAACATACCATTTGCCTTCTTTACCGCCTGCTGTACCTGCATGCTTACCTTCAGCGACTGGTGCACAAGGACACCCAGGTCCCGCTGCACACTCCCCTCTCCCAATTTGCACCCATCCAGGTAGTAATCTGCCTTCTTGTTTTTGCTTCCAAAGTGAATAACCTCACATTTATCCAAATTATACTGCATCTGCCATTGATTGGCCCACTCACCCAACCTGTCCAGATCATTCTGCAGGATCTCTGCATCCTCGTCACAGTTCACCCTCCCACCCAACCTGGTATCATCTACAAAGTTGGAGATAATACATTTAGTTGCCTCATTCAAATCATTAATATATATTGTGAATAGCTGGGGTCCCAGCACTGGTCCCTGTGGCACCCACTAGTTACTGCCCGTCAATTTGGAAAAAGACCCGTTTATTCCTACACTTTGTTTCCTGTCTGCCACTCAGTTTTCTATCCATCTCATAGAATCACAGAATCCCTATGGTGCAGAAGGGGGCCATTCGGCCCATCGAGTCTGCACTGACTACAATCCCACCCAGACCCTATTCCCATAACCCCACGCTTTTACCCGAGCTAATCCCCCTGACACTAAGGGGCAATTTAGCATGGCCAATTCACTGAACCCACAAATCTTTGGACTGTGCGAGGAAACCGGAGCACCCGGAGAAAACCCACGCAGACACGAGGAGAACGTGCAAACTCCACACAGACAGTGACCCAAGCCGGGAATCGAACCTGGGTCCCTGGAGCTTTGAGGCAGCAGCGCTAACCATTGTGCTACCGTGTATCTCAATACACAATACCCATCCTAGATCCGGAACCCGGTCCCTCGGGAACCCTCCCCGGGTCCAGACCCCTGTCCCTCGGGAACCCTCGCCAGGTCCGGACCCCTGTCCCTCGGGAACCCTCCCGGGGTCCGGACCCCTGTCCCTCGGGAACCCTCCCCGGGTCAGGAACCCTGTCCCTCGGGAACCCTCCCCGGGTCAGGAACCCGGTCCCTCGGGAACCCTCCCCGGGCCCGGACCCCTGTCCCTCGGGAACCCTCCCCGGGCCCCGACCCCTGTCCCTCGTCAACCCTCCCCGGGCCCCGACCCCTGTCCCTCGGGAACCCTCCCCGGGTCAGGAACCCTGTCCCTCGGGAACCCTCCCCGGGCCCGGACCCCTGTCCCTCGGGAACCCTCCCCGGGCCCCGACCCCTGTCCCTCGGGAACCCTCCCCGGGCCCCGACCCCTGTCCCTCGGGAACCCTCCCCGGGTCGGGACCCCTGTCCCTCGGGAACCCTCCCCGGGTCGGGACCCCTGTCCCTCGGGAACCCTCCCCGGGTCGGGACCCCTGTCCCTCGGGAACCCTCCCCGGGTCGGGACCCCTGTCCCTCGGGAACCCTCCCCGGGTCGGGACCCCTGTCCCTCGGGAACCCTCCCCGGGCCCGGACCCCTGTCCCTCGGGAACCCTCCCCGGGCCCCGACCCCTGTCCCTCGTCAACCCTCCCCGGGTCCGGACCCCTGTCCCTCGGAAACCCTCCCCGGGTCCGGAACCCTGTCCCTCGGGAACCCTCCCCGGGTCCGGACCCCTGTCCCTCGGGAATCCCCTCCCCGGGTCCGGATCGCAGTCCCGGTCTGCCGGGAATGCTGGTCAGTCTTCTCCTGCTTTCTCCTCCTGCAGTCCCCACCCGCTGATGTTTGCCTTTCTTGTGCAGGGTCCCGGGAATGGGAGCCGGATACTCGGAGCTGACGATGTTGCTTTGTCTTGCATTGACCGTGTTGTGGCAGGTGAGGCAATCGGAGATTGTTGGGGACTCGCAGTCGTACGGAAAGAGGCCATTCAGCCCGTTGTGCTTGTGCTGGCTATTTCTGAGGTCTATTCAATTAGTATGCTCCACTGGTGCCCCGGGGCGCGCCCCTGCCGCTGTTTAAGAAGGGAGGGAGGCAGCAGATGGAAAATTATAGGCCGGTTAGCCTGACTTCGGTCATTGGCAAGGTTTTAGAGTCCATTATTAAAGATGAGATTGCGGAGTACTTGGAAGTGCATGATAAAGTAGGACTGAGTCAGCACGGCTTTGTCAAGGGGAGGTCATGTCTGACAAATCTGTTAGAGTTCTTTGAGGAGGTAACAAGGAAGTTAGATAAAGGAGAACCAGTGGATGTGATTTATTTAGATCTCCAGAAGGCCTTTGACAAGGTGCCACATCGGAGACTTAAATAAGAGCCCATGGTGTTAAGGGTAAGATCCTGGCGTGGATAGAGGATTGGCTGACTGGCAGAAGGCAGAGAGTGGGGATAAAGGGGTCTTTCTCAGGATGGCAGCCGGTGACTAGTGGTGTGTCTCAGGGGTCGGTGCTGGGATCACAACTTTTCACAATATACATTAACGATTTGGAGGAAGGAACTGAAGGCACTGTTGCTAAGTTTGCAGATGATACAAAGATATGTAGAGGGACAGGGAGTATTGAGGAAGCAGGGGGGCTGCAGAAGGACTTGGATAGGTTAGGAGAGTGGGCAAAGAAGTGGCAGATGGAATACAATGTGGAAAAGTGTGAGGTTATGCACTTTGGAAGGAGGAATGGAGGTGTAGACTATTTTCTAAATGGGGAAATGCTTCGGAAATCAGAAACACAAAGGGACTTGGGAGTCATTGTTCAAGATTTTCTTAAGGTTAACGTGCAGGTTCAGTCGGCAGTTAGGAAGGCAAATGCAATGTGAGCATTCATGTCGAGAGGGCTAGAATACAAGAGTAGGGATGTATTTCTGAGGCTGTATAAGGCTCTGGTCAGACCCCATTTGGAGTATTGTGAGCAGTTTTGGGCCCCATATCTAAGGAAGGATGTGCTGGCCTTGGAAAGGGTCCAGAGGAGGTTCACGAGAATGATCCCTGGAATGAAGAGCTTGTCGTATGAGGAACGGTTGAGGACTCTGGGTCTGTACTCGTTGGAGTTTAGAAGGATGAGGGGGGGGATCTTATTGAAACTTACAGGATACTGCGAGGCCTGGATAGAGTGGACGTGGAGAGGATGTTTCCACTAGCAGGAAAAACTAGAACCAGAGGGCACAACCTCAGGCTAAAGGGACGATCCTTTAAAACAGAGATGAGGAGGAATTTCTTCAGCCAGAGAGTGGTGAATCTGTGGAACTCTTTGCCGCAGAAGGCTGTGGAGGCCGGGTCATTGAGTGTCTTTAAGACAGAGAGAGATAGGTTCTTGATTAATAAGGGGATCATGGGGAAAAGGCAGGAGAATGGGGATGAGAAAAATATCAGCTATGATTGAATGGCGGAGCAGACTCGATGGGCCGAATGGCCTAATTCTCTTCCTATGTCTTATTGTGCATGTCCTCCCCATGTCGGCGCGTGTCCCCTTCCTGCGTCTCGGTGCCTCCCCAGCACCAGACTGTAGTGTGCCCCCTCCCTACATCTCAGCGTCCCCCCCCAGCACCAGACTGAAGCGTGCTGACTGACTGATTTGAGTATTTTGTGTTCTGCAGGGACCAGCTCACGGACAAAGATTATTAACGCCTCCTCCAGCCTGAAGTTCCAGCCACAGGAACTCCTGATTCACTGCCGCGATTTCCGTCTCTTACACTTCCAGTTTGAACAGGAGGCCCGAGCGAGCGAGGTACGCCTCATTCATCAGATGACTCCACACTCCCTGTCCTCTGTTGGCCCACTCACCCCGGGATCCCTGCCACTCCAACACCAAAATCCACAGAATCCCAGAGAAATGGGGTCCTCCCTCAGACAGACCCAAAACCGAGAGCCTGTCCCCTATCAGTCTGAGACCCTGTCATTACTCGGTCTGGGGATCTGCGACTTGGACTGGCATTGACGGATGGGGGGGGGGGGGGGGGGGGGGGTGGGGGTGAAGTGGGCAGTTAGAGGGCAGTTATTTAGGGTAAGGGTCACTCACTGTAACTGCACACAGTCACTGTTTATTCAGCAGGGTAAGGATCACTCACTGTGTAAATGTACAGAGTCACTGCTTATTCAGGGTAAGGGTCACTGACTGTGTAACTGTACAGAGACACTGTTTATTCAGCAGGGTAAGGATCACTCACTGTGTAACTGTACAGAGTCACTGTTTATTCAGCAGGGTAAGGATCACTCACTGTGTAACTGTACAGAGACACTGTTTATTCAGCAGGGTAAGGATCACTCACTGTGTAACTGTACAGAGTCACTGTTTATTCAGGGTAAGGATTACTCGCTGTGTAACTGTACAGAGTCACTGCTTATTCAGCAGGGTAAGGATCACTCACTGTAACTGTACAGAGTCACTGTTTATTCAGCAGGGTAAGGATCACTCACTGTGTAACTGTACAGAGTCACTGTTTATTCAGCAGGGTAAGGATCGCTCACTGTGTAACTGTACAGGTTCACTGTTTATTCAGCGTAAGGATCACTCACTGTAACTGTACAGAGTCACTGTTTATTCAGCAGGGTAAGGATCACTCACTGTGTAACTGTACAGAGTCACTGTTTATTCAGCAGGGTAAGGATCACACTGTGTAACTGTACAGAGTCACTGTTTATTCAGCAGGGTAAGGATCACTCACTGTGTAACTGTACAGAGTCACTGTTTATTCAGCAGGGTAAGGATCACTCACTGTGTAACTGTACAGGGTCACTGCTTATTCAGCAGGGTAAGGATCACTCACTGTGTAACTGTACAGAGTCACTGTTTATTCAGCAGGGTAAGGATCACTCACTGTGTAACTGTACAGGGTCACTGCTTATTCAGCAGGGTAAGGATCACTCACTGTGTAACTGTACAGAGTCACTGTTTATTCAGCAGGGTAAGGATCACTCACTGTGTAACTGTACAGAGTCACTGTTTATTCAGCAGGGTAAGGATCACACTGTGTAACTGTACAGAGTCACTGTTTATTCAGCAGGGTAAGGATCACTCACTGTGTAACTGTACAGAGTCACTGTTTATTCAGCAGGGTAAGGATCACTCACTGTGTAACTGTACAGAGTCACTGTTTATTCAGCAGGGTAAGGATCACTCACTGTAACTGTACAGAGTCACTGTTTATTCAGCAGGGTAAGGATCACTCACTGTGTAACTGTACAGAGTCACTGTTTATTCAGCAGGGTAAGGATCGCTCACTGTGTAACTACAGAGTCACTGTTTATTCAGCAGGGTAAGGATCACTCACTGTGTAACTGTACAGAGTCACTGTTTATTCAGCAGGGTAAGGATCACTCACTGTGTAACTGTACAGAGTCACTGTTTATTCAGCAGGGTAAGGATCACTCACTGTGTAACTGTACAGAGTCACTGTTTATTCAGCAGGGTAAGGATCACTCACTGTGTAACTGTACAGAGACACTGTTTATTCAGCAGGGTAAGGATCACTCACTGTGTAACTGTACAGAGTCACTGTTTATTCAGCAGGGTAAGGATCACTCACTGTGTAACTGTACAGAGTCACTGTTTATTCAGCAGGGTAAGGATCACTCACTGTGTAACTGTACAGAGTCACTGTTTATTCAGCAGGGTAAGGATCACTCACTGTGTAACTGTACAGAGTCACTGTTTATTCAGCAGGGTAAGTATCACTCACTGTGTAACTGTACAGAGTCACTGTTTATTCAGCAGGGTAAGGATCACTCACTGTGTAACTGTACAGAGTCACTGTTTATTCAGCAGGGTAAGGATCACTCACTGTGTAACTGTACAGAGACACTGTTTATTCAGCAGGGTAAGGATCACTCACTGTGTAACTGTACAGAGTCACTGTTTATTCAGCAGGGTAAGGATCACTCACTGTGTAACTGTACAGAGTCACTGTTTATTCAGCAGGGTAAGGATCACTCACTGTGTAACTGTACAGAGTCACTGTTTATTCAGCGTAAGGATCACTCACTGTGTAACTGTACAGAGTCACTGTTTATTCAGCAGGGTAAGGATCACTCACTGTGTAACTGTACAGAGTCACTGTTTATTCAGCAGGGTAAGGATCACTCACTGTGTAACTGTACAGAGTCACTGTTTATTCAGCAGGGTAAGGATCACTCACTGTGTAACTGTACAGAGTCACTGTTTATTCAGCAGGGTAAGGATCACACTGTGTAACTGTACAGAGTCACTGTTTATTCAGCAGGGTAAAGATCACTCACTGTGTAACTGTACAGAGTCACTGTTTATTCAGCAGGGTAAGGATCACACTGTGTAACTGTACAGAGTCACTGTTTATTCAGCAGGGTAAAGATCACTCACTGTGTAACTGTACAGAGTCACTGTTTATTCAGCAGGGTAAGGATCACTCACTGTGTAACTGTACAGAGTCACTGTTTATTCAGCAGGGTAAGGATCACTCACTGTGTAACTGTACAGAGTCACTGTTTATTCAGCAGGGTAAGGATCACACTGTGTAACTGTACAGAGTCACTGTTTATTCAGCAGGGTAAAGATCACTCACTGTGTAACTGTACAGAGTCACTGTTTATTCAGCAGGGTAAGGATCACACTGTGTAACTGTACAGAGTCACTGTTTATTCAGCAGGGTAAGGATCGCTCACTGTGTAACTGTACAGAGTCACTGTTTATTCAGCAGGGTAAGGATCGCTCACTGTGTAACTGTACAGAGTCACTGTTTATTCAGCAGGGTAAGGATCACTCACTGTGTAACTGTACAGAGTCACTGTTTATTCAGCAGGGTAAGGATCACTCACTCCGTAACTGTACAGAGTCACTGTTTATTCAGCAGGGTAAGGATCACTCACTGTGTAACTGTACAGAGTCACTGTTTATTCAGCAGGGTAAGGATCACTCACTGTGTAACTGTACAGAGTCACTGTTTATTCAGCAGGGTAAGGATTATTCTTGTAATTTTACAGATAATCCCGCTGATTGCGCAGAGCTGCCAGCCAATGAGTCCTCGGGATCTGTTTGTGTTCCAGTATTCTGTGGAGACGTCCAACAGTCTGGGTGAGGTTGAATGTTGTGTATCTGTTCTGACAGTTTAATATCAGGTCTGATTTCAAAGGTTTGCTGGATCTGTTGTGTTTGCAACTGTTAACAAAAGATCTTCGCCTCTCCCTCTCCCTCTTCCACACACTCACCTGCCCCCTCCCTGTGCGCTCTGCCCCGCCCTCTACTTCTCCCCATTTTCCCACTCTCTCCTTTCCCTGCCTCTCCCGCTCTCCCTCTCTCTCTCCCCCTCACAGATCCCAGGTGGATGAACACACAGTCTGATGGGGAGCTTTACCCAACGCAGATGTTTGAGACGCACTTGGACTGGGAGATAGAACTGTCGCGGACGGGTGCAGTGGGATGGCGAGTTAGCCTGGCAAACGAGCGATTCGAGGTGTCACCCAGGTAATGTTAGTGAGCAATCCTACCAGTACGGCACCCCAGTGTTATACAGCGACAGACCCGTCCCCACCAGTACGGCACCCCAGTGTTATACAGCGACAGACCCGTCCCCACCAGTACGGCACCACAGTGTTATACAGCGACAGACCCGTCCCCACCAGTACGGCACCCCAGTGTCATACAGCGACAGACCCGTCCCCACCAGTACGGCACCCCAGTGTTATACAGCGACAGACCCGTCCCCACCAGTACGGCACCCCAGTGTTATACAGCGACAGACTCGTCCCCACCAGTACGGCACCCCAGTGTTGTACAGCGACAGACCTGTCCCCACCAGTACGGCACCCCAGTGTCATACAGCGACAGACCCGTCCCCACCAGTACGGCACCCCAGTGTTATACAGCGACAGACCCGTCCCCACCAGTACGGCACCCCAGTGTTATACAGCGACAGACTCGTCCCCACCAGTACGGCACCCCAGTGTTATACAGTGACAGACCCATCCCCACCAGTACGGCACCCCAGTGTTATACAGCGACAGACCCATCCCCACCAGTACGGCACCCCAGTGTTACACAGTGACAGACCCATCCCCACCAGTACTGTACCCCAGTGTTATACAGTGACAGACCCATCCCCACCACTACTGTACCCCAGTGTTATACAGTCACAGACCCATCCCCACCAGTACTGTACCCCAGTGTTATACAGCGACAGACCCATCCCCACCAATACGGCACCCCAGTGTTACACAGTGACAGACCCATCCCCACCAGTACTGTACCCCAGTGTTATACAGTGACAGACCTGTCCCCACCAGTACTGTACCCCAGTGTTATACAGTGACAGACCCGTCCCCACCAGTACTGTACCCCAGTGTTATACACTGACAGACCCATCCCCACCAGTACTGTACCCCAGTGTTATACAGTGACAGACCCGATACCACCAGTACTGTACCCCAGTGTTATACAGTGACAGACCCATCCCCACCAGTACTGTACCCCAGTGTTATACAGTGACAGACCCGATACCACCAGTACTGTACCCCAGTGTTATACAGTGACAGACCCGTCCCCACCAGTACTGTACCCCAGTGTTATACAGCGACAGACCTGTCCCCACCAGTACTGTACCCCAGTGTTATACAGTGACAGACCCGATACCACCAGTACTGTACCCCAGTGTTTTACAGTGACAGACCCGATACCACCAGTACTGTACCCCAGTGTTATACAGTGACAGACCCGTCCCCACCAGTACTGTACCCCAGTGTTATACAGCGACAGACCCGTCCCCACCAGTACTGTACCTCAGTGTTATACAGTGACAGACCCGATTCCACCAGTACTGTACCCCAGTGTTATACAGTGACAGACCCGCCCCCACCAGTACTGTACCCCAGTGTTATACAGTGACAGACCCGATACCACCAGTACTGTACCCCAGTGTTATACAGCGACAGACCCGTCCCCGCCAGTACTGTACCCCAGTGTTATACAGTGACAGACGTGCCCCCACCAGTACTGTACCCCAGTGTTATACAGCAACAGACCCGTCCCCACCAGTACTGTACCCCAGTGTTATACAGCGACAGACCCGTCCCCACCAGTACTGTACCCCAGTGTTATACAGTGACAGACCCGTCCCCACCAGCACTGTACCCCAGTGTTATACAGTGACAGACCCGTCCCCACCAGTACTGTACCCCAGTGTTATACAGCGACAGACCCATCCCCACCAGTACTGTACCCCAGTGTTAGACAGTGACAGACCCGTCCCCACCAGTACTGTACCCCAGTGTTATACAGTGACAGACCCGTCCCCACCAGTACTGTACCCCAGTGTTATACAGTGACAGACCCGTCCCCACCAGTGCTGTACCCCAGTGTTATACAGCGACAGACCCGTCCCCACCAGTACTGTACCCCAGTGTTATACAGTAACAGACCCGTCCCCACCAGTACTGTACCCCAGTGTTATACAGCGACAGACCCGTCCCCACCAGTACTGTACCCCAGTGTTATACAGCGACAGACCCGTCCCCACCAGTACTGTACCCCAGTGTTATACAGTAACAGACCCGTCCCCACCAGTACTGTACCCCAGTGTTATACAGCGACAGACCCGTCCCCACCAGTACTGTACCCCAGTGTTATACAGTGACAGACCCGTCCCCACCAGTACTGTACCCCAGTGTTATACAGTAACAGACCCGTCCCCACCAGTACTGTACCCCAGTGTTATACAGCGACAGACCCGTCCCCACCAGTACTGTACCCCAGTGTTATACAGTGACAGACCCGTCCCCACCAGTACTGTATCCCAGTGTTATACAGTGACAGACCCGTCCCCACCAGTACTGTATCCCAGTGTTATACAGTGACAGACCCGTCCCCACCAGTACTGTATCCCAGTGTTATACAGTGACAGACCCATCCCCACCAGTACTGTATCCCAGTGTTATACAGTGACAGACCCGTCCCCACCAGTACTGTACCCCAGTGTTATACAGTGACAGACCCGTCCCCACCAGTACTGTACCCCAGTGTTATACAGTGACAGACCCGTCCCCACCAGTACTGTATCCCAGTGTTATACAGTGACAGACCCGTCCCCACCAGTACTGTATCCCAGTGTTATACAGTGACAGACCCATCCCCACCAGTACTGTACCCCAGTGTTATACAGTGACAGACCCGTCCCCACCAGTACTGTATCCCAGTGTACCCCAGCACCAACAGCTGATTTTCTTGTCATTTTGTCTGCAGCCTCTCCAAGTTTCTGGTGATTCCACGGAAGGTTCGAGACCTGGACATTAAGAGAGCTTGTGCATATTTCAATGAGGGTAGGATTCCGGTGAGTACTTGCTTCGTGTCTGTAAGTTGGGGAGATGTGTGTGCTTTTTCTGGTGCTTACTGCTTCCATTCATCTTGGCAGCGGTGGCATTGGCACCACGGAGGAAGTGACCTGCTGAGAATGAGTAACTTCCAGAGTAACACGTATGCGCAGAGAGATGGAGTAAGGTAAGAGCTGGCTCATCAACTGTGTACACACAGAGTAAAGCTCCCTCTACACTGTCCCCATCAAACACTCCCAGGACAGGGACAGCACGGGGTTAGATACAGAGTAAAGCTCCCTCTACACTGTCCCCATCAAACACTCCCAGGACAGGTACAGCACGGGGTTAGATACAGAGTAAAGCTCCCTCTACACTGTCCCCATCAAACACTCCCAGGACAGGTACAGCACGGGGTTAGATACAGAGTAAAGCTCCCTCTACACTGTCCCCATCAAACACTCCCAGGACAGGTACAGCACGGGGTTAGATACAGAGTAAAGCTCCCTCTACACTGTCCCCCATCAAACACTCCCAGGACAGGTACAGCACGGGGTTAGATACAGAGTAAAGCTCCCTCTACACTGTCCCCATCAAACACTCCCAGGACAGGTACAGCACGGGGTTAGATACAGAGTAAAGCTCCCTCGACACTGTCCCCATCAAACACTCCCAGGACAGGTACAGCACGGGGTTAGATACAGAGTAAAGCTCCCTCTACACTGTCCCCCATCAAACACTCCCAGGACAGGTACAGCACGGGGTTAGATACAGAGTAAAGCTCCCTCTACACTGTCTCCCATCAAACACTCCCAGGACAGGTACAGCACAGGGTTAGATACAGAGTAAAGCTCCCTCTACACTGTCCCCATCAAACACTCCCAGGACAGGTACAGCATGGGGTTAGATACAGAGTAAAGCTCCCTCTACACTGTCCCCATCAAACACTCCCAGGACAGGTACAGCACGGGGTTAGATACAGAGTAAAGCTCCCTCTACACTGTCCCCATCAAACACTCCCAGGACAGGTACAGCACGGGGTTAGATACAGAGTAAAGCTCCCTCTACACTGTCCCCCATCAAACACTCCCAGGACAGGTACAGCACGGGGTTAGATACAGAGTAAAGCTCCCTCTACACTGTCCCCATCAAACACTCCCAGGACAGGTACAGCACGGGGTTAGATACAGAGTAAAGCTCCCTCGACACTGTCCCCATCAAACACTCCCAGGACAGGTACAGCACGGGGTTAGATACAGAGTAAAGCTCCCTCTACACTGTCCCCCATCAAACACTCCCAGGACAGGTACAGCACGGGGTTAGATACAGAGTAAAGCTCCCTCTACACTGTCTCCCATCAAACACTCCCAGGACAGGTACAGCACAGGGTTAGATACAGAGTAAAGCTCCCTCTCCACTGTCCCCATCAAACACTCCCAGGACAGGTACAGCACGCGGTTAGATACAGAGTAAAGCTCCCTCTACACTGTCCCCATCAAACACTCCCAGGACAGGTACAGCACGGGGTTAGATACAGAGTAAAGCTCCCTCTACACTGTCCCCCATCAAACACTCCCACAGGACAGGTACAGCACGGGGTTAGATACAGAGTGAAGCTCCCTCTACACTGTCCCCATCAAACACTCCCAGGACAGGTACAACACGGGGTTAGATACAGAGTAAAGCTCCCTCTACACTGTCCCCATCAAACACTCCCAGGACAGGTACAGCCCGCGTTAGATACAGAGTAAAGCTCCCTCTACACTGTCCCCATCAAACACTCCCAGGACAGGTACAGCACGGGGTTAGATACAGAGTAAAGCTCCCTCTACACTGTCCCCATCAAACACTCCCAGGACAGGCACAGCACGGGGTTAGATACAGAGTAAAGCTCCCTCTACACTGTCCCCATCAAACATTCCCAGGACAGGTACAGCACGGGGTTAGATACAGAGTAACGCTCCTTCCACACTGTCCCCATCAAACACTCCCAGGACAGGTACAGCACGGGGTTAGATACAGAGTAAAGCTCCCTCTACACTGTCCCCATCAAACACTCCCAGGACAGGTACAACACGGGGTTAGATACAGAGTAAAGCTCCCTCTACACTGTCCCCATCAAACACTCCCAGGACAGGTACAACACGGGGTTAGATACAGAGTAAAGCTCCCTCTACACTGTCCCCATCAAACACTCCCAGGACAGGTACAGCACGGGGTTAGATACAGAGTAAAGCTCCCTCTACACTGTCCCCCATCAAACACTCCCACAGGACAGGTACAGCACGGGGTTAGATACAGAGTGAAGCTCCCTCTCCACTGTCCCCATCCAAACACTCCCCAGGACAGGTACAGCACGGGGTTAGATACAGAGTAAAGCTCCCTCTACACTGTCCCCATCAAACACTCCCAGGACAGGTACAACACGGGGTTAGATACAGAGTAAAGCTCCCTCTACACTGTCCCCATCAAACACTCCCAGGACAGGTACAGCCCGCGTTAGATACAGAGTAAAGCTCCCTCTACACTGTCCCCATCAAACACTCCCAGGACAGGTACAGCACGGGGTTAGATACAGAGTAAAGCTCCCTCTCCACTGTCCCCCATCAAACACTCCCACAGGACAGGTACAGCACGGGGTTAGATACAGAGTGAAGCTCCCTCTCCACTGTCCCCATCAAACACTCCCAGGACAGGTACAGCACGGGGTTAGATACAGAGTAAAGCTCCCTCTCCACTGTCCCCATCAAACACTCCCAGGACAGGTACAGCACGCGGTTAGATACAGAGTAAAGCTCCCTCTACACTGTCCCCATCCAAACACTCCCAGGACAGATACAGCACGGGGTTAGATACAGAGTAAAGCTCCCTCTCCACTGTCCCCATCAAACACTCCCAGGACAGGTACAGCACGCGGTTAGATACAGAGTAAAGCTCCCTCTACACTGTCCCCCATCAAACACTCCCAGGGACAGGTACAGCACGGGGT
>NW_027593859.1:0-25790 GCF_964213995.1 Mustelus asterias | reverse complement strand
GAGCTCCGGGGGGTGGCGGTCGGGACCGAGCTCGGGGTGGCGGTCGGGACCGAGCTCCGGGGTGGCGGTCGGGACCGAGCTCCGGGGTGGCGGTCGGGACCGAGCTCCGGGGTGGCGGTCGGGACCGAGCTCCGGGGTGGCGGTCGGGACCGAGCTCCGGGGTGGCGGCCGGGACCGAGCTCCGGGGTGGCGGCCGGGACCGAGCTCCGGGGTGGCGGCCGGGGCCGAGCTCCGGGGTGGCGGCCGGGCCGAGCTCCGGGGTGGCGGCCGGGACCGAGCTCCGGGGTGGCTGCCGGGACCGAGCTCCGGGGTGGCGGTCGGGACCGAGCTCCGGTGGCGGTCGGGACCGAGCTCCGGGGTGGCGGTCGGGACCGAGCTCCGGGGTGGCGGTCGGGACCGAGCTCCGGGCTGGCGGTCGGGACCGAGCTCCGGGCTGGCGGTCGGGACCGAGCTCCGGGGGCGTCGGGACCGAGCTCCGGGGTGGCGGTCGGGACCGAGCTCCGGGGTGGCGGTCGGGACCGAGCTCCGGGGTGGCGGTCGGGACCGAGCTCCGGGGTGGCGGTCGGGGACCGAGCTCCGGGGTGGCGGTCGGGACCGAGCTCCGGGGTGGCGGTCGGGACCGAGCTCCGGGGTGGCGGTCGGGACCGAGCTCCGGGGTGGCGGTCGGGACCGAGCTCCGGGGTGGCGGTCGGGACCGAGCTCCGGGGTGGCGGTCGGGACCGAGCTCCGGGGTGGCGGTCGGGACCGAGCTCCGGGGGTGGCGGTCGGGACCGAGCTCCGGGGTGGCGGTCGGGACCGAGCTCCGGGGTGGCGGTCGGGACCGAGCTCCGGGGTGGCGGTCGGGACCGAGCTCCGGGGTGGCGGTCGGGACCGAGCTCCGGGGTGGCGGTCGGGACCGAGCTCCGGGGTGGCGGTCGGGACCGAGCTCCGGGGTGGCGGTCGGGACCGAGCTCCGGGGTGGCGGTCGGGACCGAGCTCCGGGGTGGCGGTCGGGACCGAGCTCCGGGGTGGCGGTCGGGACCGAGCTCCGGGGTGGCGGTCGGGACCGAGCTCCGGGGTGGCGGTCGGGACCGAGCTCCGGGGTGGCGGTCGGGACCGAGCTCCGGGGTGGCGGTCGGGACCGAGCTCCGGGGTGGCGGTCGGGACCGAGCTCCGGGGTGGCGGTCGGGACCGAGCTCCGGGGTGGCGGTCGGGACCGAGCTCCGGGGTGGCGGTCGGGACCGAGCTCCGGGGTGGCGGTCGGGACCGAGCTCCGGGGTGGCGGTCGGGACCGAGCTCCGGGGTGGCGGTCGGGACCGAGCTCCGGGTGGCGGTCGGGACCGAGCTCCGGGGTGGCGGTCGGGACCGAGCTCCGGGGTGGCGGTCGGGACCGAGCTCCGGGGTGGCGGTCGGGACCGAGCTCCGGGGTGGCGGTCGGGACCGAGCTCCGGGGTGGCGGCCGGGACCGAGCTCCGGGGTGGCGGTCGGGACCGAGCTCCGGGGTGGCGGCGGGACCGAGCTCCGGGTGGCGGTCGGGACCGAGCTCCGGGGTGGCGGTCGGGACCGAGCTCCGGGGTGGCGGTCGGGACCGAGCTCCGGGGTGGCGGTCGGGACCGAGCTCCGGGGTGGCGGTCGGGACCGAGCTCCGGGTGGCGGTCGGGACCGAGCTCCGGGGTGGCGGTCGGGACCGAGCTCCGGGGTGGCGGTCGGGACCGAGCTCCGGGGTGGCGGTCGGGACCGAGCTCCGGGGTGGCGGTCGGGACCGAGCTCCGGGGTGGCGGTCGGGACCGAGCTCCGGGGTGGCGGTCGGGACCGAGCTCCGGGGTGGCGGTCGGGACCGAGCTCCGGGGTGGCGGTCGGGACCGAGCTCCGGGGTGGCGGTCGGGACCGAGCTCCGGGGTGGCGGTCGGGACCGAGCTCCGGGGTGGCGGTCGGGACCGAGCTCCGGGGTGGCGGTCGGGACCGAGCTCCGGGGTGGCGGCCGGGACCGAGCTCCGGGGTGGCGGCCGGGACCGAGCTCCGGGGTGGCGGTCGGGACCGAGCTCCGGGGTGGCGGCCGGGACCGAGCTCCGGGGTGGCTGCCGGGGACCGAGCTCCGGGGTGGCGGTCCGGGACCGAGCTCCGGGGTGGCGGTCGGGACCGAGCTCCGGGGTGGCGGTCGGGACCGAGCTCCGGGGTGGCGGTCGGGACCGAGCTCCGGGGTGGCGGTCGGGACCGAGCTCCGGGGTGGCGGTCGGGACCGAGCTCCGGGTGCGGCTGCGGGACCGAGCTCCGGGGTGGCGGTCGGGACCGAGCTCCGGGGTGGCGGTCGGGACCGAGCTCCGGGGTGGCGGTCGGGACCGAGCTCCGGGGTGGCGGTCGGGACCGAGCTCCGGGGTGGCGGTCGGGACCGAGCTCCGGGGTGGCGGTCGGGACCGAGCTCCGGGGTGGCGGTCGGGGACCGAGCTCCGGGGTGGCGGTCGGGACCGAGCTCCGGGTGGCGGTCGGGACCGAGCTCCGGGGTGGCGGTCGGGACCGAGCTCCGGGGTGGCGGTCGGGACCGAGCTCCGGGGTGGCGGTCGGGACCGAGCTCCGGGGTGGCGGTCGGGACCGAGCTCCGGGGTGGCGGTCGGGACCGAGCTCCGGGGTGGCGGTCGGGACCGAGCTCCGGGGTGGCGGTCGGGACCGAGCTCCGGGGTGGCGGTCGGGACCGAGCTCCGGGGTGGCGGCCGGGACCGAGCTCCGGGGTGGCGGCCGGGACCGAGCTCCGGGGTGGCGGCCGGGACCGAGCTCCGGGGTGGCGGCCGGGACCGAGCTCCGGGGTGGCGGCCGGGACCGAGCTCCGGGGTGGCGGCCGGGACCGAGCTCCGGGGTGGCGGCCGGGACCGAGCTCCGGGGTGGCGGTCGGGACCGAGCTCCGGGGTGGCGGTCGGGACCGAGCTCCGGGGTGGCGGTCGGGACCGAGCTCCGGGGTGGCGGTCGGGACCGAGCTCCGGGGTGGCGGTCGGGACCGAGCTCCGGGGTGGCGGTCGGGACCGAGCTCCGGGGTGGCGGTCGGGACCGAGCTCCGGGGTGGCGGTCGGGACCGAGCTCCGGGGTGGCGGTCGGGACCGAACTCCGGGGTGGCGGTCGGGACCGAGCTCCGGGGTGGCGGTCGGGACCGAGCTCCGGGGTGGCGGTCGGGACCGAGCTCCGGGGGTGGCGGCCGGGACCGAGCTCCGGGGTGGCGGCCGGGACCGAGCTCCGGGGTGGCGGCCGGGGCCGAGCTCCGGGGTGGCGGCCGGGACCGAGCTCCGGGGTGGCTGCCGGGACCGAGCTCCGGGGTGGCGGTCGGGACCGAGCTCCGGTGTGGCGGTCGGGACCGAGCTCCGGGGTGGCGGTCGGGACCGAGCTCCGGGGTGGCGGTCGGGACCGAGCTCCGGGCTGGCGGTCGGGACGAGCTCGGGCTGGCGGTCGGGACCGAGCTCCGGGCTGGCGGTCGGGACCGAGCTCCGGGGTGGCGGTCGGGACCGAGCTCCGGGGTGGCGGTCGGGACCGAGCTCCGGGCTGGCGGTCGGGACCGAGGTCCGGGGCTGGCGGTCGGGACCGAGGTCCGGGCTGGCGGTCGGGACCGAGGTCCGGGCTGGCGGTCGGGACCGAGGTCCGGGCTGGCGGTCGGGACCGAGGTCCGGGCTGGCGGTCGGGACCGAGGTCCGGGCTGGCGGTCGGGACCCGGGGTCGGGGAGGCGGTCGGAACCAGGGTCGGGGGAGGCGGTCGGAAGCAGGGTCGGGGGGCGTTCGGAACCAAGGTCCGGGGTGGTGGTCGGGACCGAGCTCCGGGGTGGCGGTCGGGACCGAGCTCCGGGGTGGCGGTCGGGACCGAGCTCCGGGGTGGCGGTCGGGACCGAGCTCCGGGGTGGCGGTCGGGACCGAGCTCCGGGGTGGCGGTCGGGACCGAGCTCGGGGTGGCGGTCGGGACCGAGCTCCGGGGTGGGCGGTCGGGACCGAGCTCCGGGGTGGCGGTCGGGACCGAGCTCCGGGTGGCGGTCGGGACCGAGCTCCGGGGTGGCGGTCGGGACCGAGCTCCGGGGTGGCGGTCGGGACCGAGCTCCGGGGTGGCGGTCGGGACCGAGCTCCGGGGTGGCGGTCGGGACCGAGCTCCGGGGTGGCGGTCGGGACCGAGCTCCGGGGTGGCGGTCGGGACCGAGCTCCGGGGTGGCGGTCGGGACCGAGCTCCGGGGTGGCGGTCGGGACCGAGCTCCGGGGTGGCGGTCGGGACCGAGCTCCGGGGTGGCGGTCGGGACCGAGCTCCGGGGTGGCGGTCGGGACCGAGCTCCGGGGTGGCGGTCGGGACCGAGCTCCGGGGTGGCGGTCGGGACCGAGCTCCGGGGTGGCGGTCGGGACCGAGCTCCGGGGTGGCGGTCGGGACCGAGCTCCGGGGTGGCGGTCGGGCCCGAGCTCCGGGGTGGCGGTCGGGACCGAGCTCCGGGGTGGCGGTCGGGACCGAGCTCCGGGGTGGCGGTCGGGACCGAGCTCCGGGGTGGCGGTCGGGACCGAGCTCCGGGGTGGCGGTCGGGACCGAGCTCCGGGGTGGCGGTCGGGACCGAGCTCCGGGGTGGCGGTCGGGACCGAGCTCCGGGGTGGCGGTCGGGACCGAGCTCCGGGGTGGCGGTCGGGACCGAGCTCCGGGGTGGCGGTCGGGACCGAGCTCCGGGGTGGCGGTCGGGACCGAGCTCCGGGGTGGCGGTCGGGACCGAGCTCCGGGGTGGCGGTCGGGACCGAGCTCCGGGGTGGCGGTCGGGACCGAGCTCCGGGGTGGCGGTCGGGACCGAGCTCCGGGGTGGCGGTCGGGACCGAGCTCGGGGTGGCGGTCGGGACCGAGCTCCGGGGTGGCGGTCGGGACCGAGCTCCGGGGTGGCGGTCGGGACCGAGGACCGGGCTGGCGGTCGGGACCGAGGACCGGGCTGGCGGTCGGGACCGAGGTCCGGGCTGGCGGTCGGGACCGAGGTCCGGGCTGGCGGTCGGGACCGAGGTCCGGGCTGGCGGTCGGGACCGAGGTCCGGGCTGGCGGTCGGGACCGAGGTCCGGGCTGGCGGTCGGGACCGAGGTCCGGGCTGGCGGTCGGAACCGAGGTCCGGAGTGCCGGTCGGAACCGAGGTCGGGGGAGGCGGTCGGAACCAAGGTCGGGGGAGGCGGTCGGAAGCAGGGTCGGGGGTGGCGTTCGGAACCAAGGGCCGGGGGTGGCGGTCGGGCCCAAGGTCCGGGGTGGCGGTCGGAACCACGGTCCGGGATGGCGGACGGAAACAAGGTCCGGGGTGGCGTTCGGAACCAACGTCCGGTAATGCGGTCGGAACCAAGGGCCGGGAGGGCGGTGGCGGTGGAAAGCAGGGTCCAGGGTGGCGTTCGGGACCGAGCTCCGGGCTGGCGGTCGGGACCGAGGTCCGGGCTGGCGGTCGGGACCGAGGTCCGGGCTGGCGGTCGGGACCGAGCTCCGGGCTGGCGGTCGGGACCGAGGTCCGGGCTGGCGGTCGGGACCGAGGTCCGGGCTGGCGGTCGGGACCCGGGTCGGGGGAGGCGGTCGGAACCAGGGTCGGGGGAGGCGGTCGGAAGCAGGGTCGGGGGTGGCGTTCGGAACCAAGGTCCGGGGTGGTGGTCGGGACCGAGCTCCGGGGTGGCGGTCGGGACCGAGCTCCGGGGTGGCGGTCGGGACCGAACTCCGGGGTGGCGGTCGGGACCGAGCTCCGGGGTGGCGGTCGGGACCGAGCTCCGGGGTGGCGGTCGGGACCGAGCTCCGGGGTGGCGGTCGGGACCGAGCTCCGGGGTGGGCGGTCGGGACCGAGCTCCGGGGTGGCGGTCGGGACCGAGCTCCGGGGTGGCGGTCGGGACCGAGCTCCGGGGTGGCGGTCGGGACCGAGCTCCGGGGTGGCGGTCGGGACCGAGCTCCGGGGTGGCGGTCGGGACCGAGCTCCGGGGTGGCGGTCGGGACCGAGCTCCGGGGTGGCGGTCGGGACCGAGCTCCGGGGTGGCGGTCGGGACCGAGCTCCGGGGTGGCGGTCGGGACCGAGCTCCGGGGTGGCGGTCGGGACCGAGCTCCGGGGTGGCGGTCGGGACCGAGCTCCGGGGTGGCGGTCGGGACCGAGCTCCGGGGTGGCGGTCGGGACCGAGCTCCGGGGTGGCGGTCGGGACCGAGCTCCGGGGTGGCGGTCGGGACCGAGCTCCGGGGTGGCGGTCGGGACCGAGCTCCGGGGTGGCGGTCGGGACCGAGCTCCGGGGTGGCGGTCGGGCCCGAGCTCCGGGGTGGCGGTCGGGACCGAGCTCCGGGGTGGCGGTCGGGACCGAGCTCCGGGGTGGCGGTCGGGACCGAGCTCCGGGGTGGCGGTCGGGACCGAGCTCCGGGGTGGCGGTCGGGACCGAGCTCCGGGGTGGCGGTCGGGACCGAGCTCCGGGGTGGCGGTCGGGACCGAGCTCCGGGGTGGCGGTCGGGACCGAGCTCCGGGGTGGCGGTCGGGACCGAGCTCCGGGGTGGCGGTCGGGACCGAGCTCCGGGGTGGCGGTCGGGACCGAGCTCCGGGGTGGCGGTCGGGACCGAGCTCCGGGGTGGCGGTCGGGACCGAGCTCCGGGGTGGCGGTCGGGACCGAGCTCCGGGGTGGCGGTCGGGACCGAGCTCCGGGGTGGCGGTCGGGACCGAGCTCCGGGGTGGCGGTCGGGACCGAGCTCCGGGGTGGCGGTCGGGACCGAGCTCCGGGGTGGCGGTCGGGACCGAGGACCGGGCTGGCGGTCGGGACCGAGGACCGGGCTGGCGGTCGGGACCGAGGTCCGGGCTGGCGGTCGGGACCGAGGTCCGGGCTGGCGGTCGGGACCGAGGTCCGGGCTGGCGGTCGGGACCGAGGTCCGGGCTGGCGGTCGGGACCGAGGTCCGGGCTGGCGGTCGGGACCGAGGTCCGGGCTGGCGGTCGGAACCGAGGTCCGGAGTGCCGGTCGGAACCGAGGTCGGGGGAGGCGGTCGGAACCAAGGTCGGGGGAGGCGGTCGGAAGCAGGGTCGGGGGTGGCGTTCGGAACCAAGGCCCGGGGTGGCGGTCGGGCCCAAGGTCCGGGGTGGCGGTCGGAACCACGGTCCGGGATGGCGGACGGAAACAAGGTCCGGGGTGGCGTTCGGAACCAACGTCCGGTAATGCGGTCGGAACCAAGGGCCGGGAGGGCGGTGGCGGTGGAAAGCAGGGTCCAGGGTGGCGTTCGGGACCGAGCTCCGGGCTGGCGGTCGGGACCGAGGTCCGGGCTGGCGGTCGGGACCGAGGTCCGGGCTGGCGGTCGGGACCGAGCTCCGGGCTGGCGGTCGGGACCGAGCTCCGGGGTGGCGGTCGGGACCGAGCTCCGGGGTGGCGGTCGGGACCGAGCTCCGGGGTGGCGGTCGGGACCGAGCTCCGGGGTGGCGGTCGGGACCGAGCTCCGGGGTGGCGGTCGGGACCGAGCTCCGGGGTGGCGGTCGGGACCGAGCTCCGGGGTGGCGGTCGGGACCGAGCTCCGGGGTGGCGGTCGGGACCGAGCTCCGGGGTGGCGGTCGGGACCGAGCTCCGGGGTGGCGGTCGGGACCGAGCTCCGGGGTGGCGGTCGGGACCGAGCTCCGGGGTGGCGGTCGGGACCGAGCTCCGGGGTGGCGGTCGGGACCGAGCTCCGGGGTGGCGGTCGGGACCGAGCTCCGGGGTGGCGGTCGGGACCGAGCTCCGGGGTGGCGGTCGGGACCGAGCTCCGGGGTGGCGGTCGGGACCGAGCTCCGGGGTGGCGGTCGGGACCGAGCTCCGGGGTGGCGGTCGGGACCGAGCTCCGGGGTGGCGGTCGGGACCGAGCTCCGGGGTGGCGGTCGGGACCGAGCTCCGGGATGGCGGTCGGGACCGAGCTCCGGGGTGGCGGTCGGGACCGAGCTCCGGGGTGGCGGTCGGGACCGAGCTCCGGGGTGGCGGTCGGGACCGAGCTCCGGGGTGGCGGTCGGGACCGAGCTCCGGGGTGGCGGTCGGGACCGAGCTCGGGGTGGCGGTCGGGACCGAGCTCCGGGGTGGCGGTCGGGACCGAGCTCCGGGGTGGCGGTCGGGACCGAGCTCCGGGGTGGCGTTCGGGACCGAGCTCCGGGCTGGCGGTCGGGACCGAGGTCCGGGATGGCGGTCGGGACCGAGGTCCGGGCTGGCGGTCGGGACCGAGGACCGGGCTGGCGGTCGGGACCGAGGTCCGGGCTGGCGGTCGGGACCGAGGTCCGGGCTGGCGGTCGGGACCGAGGTCCGGGCTGGCGGTCGGGACCGAGGTCCGGGCTGGCGGTCGGGACCGAGGTCCGGGCTGGCGGTCGGGACCGAGGTCCGGGCTGGCGGTCGGAACCGAGGTCCGGAGTGTCGGTCGGAACCGAGGTCGGGGGAGGCGGTCGGAACCAAGGTCGGGGGAGGCGGTCGGAAGCAGGGTCGGGGGTGGCGTTCGGAACCAAGGCCCGGGGTGGCGGTCGGGCCCAAGGTCCGGGGTGGCGGTCGGAACCACGGTCCGGGATGGCGGACGGAAACAAGGTCCGGGGTGGCGTTCGGAACCAACGTCCGGTAATGCGGTCGGAACCAAGGGCCGGGAGGGCGGTGGCGGTGGAAAGCAGGGTCCAGGGTGGCGTTCGGGACCGAGCTCCGGGCTGGCGGTCGGGACCGAGGTCCGGGCTGGCGGTCGGGACCGAGGTCCGGGCTGGCGGTCGGGACCGAGCTCCGGGCTGGCGGTCGGGACCGAGCTCCGGGGTGGCGGTCGGGACCGAGCTCCGGGGTGGCGGTCGGGACCGAGCTCCGGGGTGGCGGTCGGGACCGAGCTCCGGGGTGGCGGTCGGGACCGAGCTCCGGGGTGGCGGTCGGGACCGAGCTCCGGGGTGGCGGTCGGGACCGAGCTCCGGGGTGGCGGTCGGGACCGAGCTCCGGGGTGGCGGTCGGGACCGAGCTCCGGGGTGGCGGTCGGGACCGAGGTCCGGGCTGGCGGTCGGGACCGAGGTCCGGGCTGGCGGTCGGGACCGAGGTCCGGGCTGGCGGTCGGGACCGAGGTCCGGGCTGGCGGTCGGGACCGAGGTCCGGGCTGGCGGTCGGGACCGAGGTCCGGGCTGGCGGTCGGGACCGAGGTCCGGGCTGGCGGTCGGGACCGAGCTCCGGGGTGGCGGTCGGGACCGAGCTCCGGGGTGGCGGTCGGGACCGAGCTCCGGGGTGGCGGTCGGGACCGAGCTCCGGGGTGGCGGTCGGGACCGAGGTCCGGGCTGGCGGTCGGGACCGAGGTCCGGGCTGGCGGTCGGGACCGAGCTCCGGGGTGGCGGTCGGGACCGAGCTCCGGGGTGGCGGTCGGGACCGAGCTCCGGGGTGGCGGTCGGGACCGAGCTCCGGGGTGGCGGTCGGGACCGAGCTCCGGGGTGGCGGTCGGGACCGAGATCCGGGGTGGCGGTCGGGACCGAGCTCCGGGGTGGCGGTCGGGACCGAGCTCCGGGGTGGCGGTCGGGACCGAGCTCCGGGGTGGCGGTCGGGACCGAGCTCCGGGGTGGCGGTCGGGACCGAGCTCCGGGGTGGCGGTCGGGACCGCGCTCCGGGGTGGCGGTCGGGACCGAGGTCCGGGCTGGCGGTCGGGACCGAGGTCCGGGCTGGCGGTCGGGACCGAGGTCCGGGCTGGCGGTCGGGACCGAGGTCCGGGCTGGCGGTCGGGACCGAGGTCCGGGCTGGCGGTCGGGACCGAGGTCCGGGCTGGCGGTCGGGACCGAGGTCCGGGCTGGCGGTCGGGACCGAGGTCCGGGCTGGCGGTCGGGACCGAGGTCCGGGCTGGCGGTCGGGACCGAGGTCCGGGCTGGCGGTCGGGACCGAGGTCCGGGCTGGCGGTCGGGACCGAGGTCCGGGCTGGCGGTCGGGACCGAGGTCCGGGCTGGCGGTCGGGACCGAGGTCCGGGCTGGCGGTCGGGACCGAGGTCCGGGCTGGCGGTCGGGACCGAGGTCCGGGCTGGCGGTCGGGACCGAGGTCCGGGCTGGCGGTCGGGACCGAGGTCCGGGCTGGCGGTCGGGACCGAGGTCCGGGCTGGCGGTCGGGACCGAGGTCCGGGCTGGCGGTCGGGACCGAGGTCCGGGCTGGCGGTCGGGACCGAGGTCCGGGGTGGCTGCCGGGACCGAGCTCCGGGGTGGCGGTCGGGACCGAGCTCCGGTGTGGCGGTCGGGACCGAGCTCCGGGGTGGCGGTCGGGACCGAGCTCCGGGGTGGCGGTCGGGACCGAGCTCCGGGCTGGCGGTCGGGACCGAGCTCCGGGCTGGCGGTCGGGACCGAGCTCCGGGGTGGCGGTCGGGACCGAGCTCCGGGCTGGCGGTCGGGACCGAGCTCCGGGCTGGCGGTCGGGACCGAGGTCCGGGCTGGCGGTCGGGACCGAGGTCCGGGCTGGCTGCCGGGACCGAGGTCCGGGCTGGCGGTCGGGACCGAGCTCCGGGGTGGCTGCCGGGACCGAGCTCCGGGGTGGCGGTCGGGACCGAGCTCCGGGCTGGCGGTCGGGACCGAGCTCCGGGCTGGCGGTCGGGACCGAGCTCCGGGGTGGCGGTCGGGACCGAGCTCCGGGGTGGCGGTCGGGACCGAGCTCCGGGGTGGCGGTCGGGACCGAGCTCCGGGCTGGCGGTCGGGACCGAGGTGCGGGCTGGCGGTCGGGACCGAGGTCCGGGCTGGCGGTCGGGACCGAGGTCCGGGCTGGCGGTCGGGACCGAGGTCCGGGCTGGCGGTCGGGACCGAGGTCCGGGCTGGCGGTCGGGACCCGGGTCGGGGGAGGCGGTCGGAACCAGGGTCGGGGGAGGCGGTCGTAAGCAGGGTCGGGGGTGGCGTTCGGAACCGAGGTCCGGGGTGGCGGTCGGGACCGAGCTCCGGGGTGGCGGTCGGGACCGAGCTCCGGGGTGGCGGTCGGGACCGAACTCCGGGGTGGCGGTCGGGACCGAGCTCCGGGGTGGCGGTCGGGACCGAGCTCCGGGGTGGCGGTCGGGACCGAGCTCCGGGGTGGCGGTCGGGACCAAGGTCGGGGGAGGCGGTCGGAACCAAGGTCGGGGGAGGCGGTCGGAAGCAGGGTCGGGGGTGGCGTTCGGAACCAGGGCCCGGGGTGGCGGTCGGGCCCAAGGTCCGGGGTGGCGGTCGGAACCACGGTCCGGGATGGCGGACGGAAACAAGGTCCGGGGTGGCGTTCGGAACCAACGTCCGGTAATGCGGTCGGAACCAAGGGCCGGGAGGGCGGTGGCGGTGGAAAGCAGGGTCCAGGGTGGCGTTCGGGACCGAGGTCCGGGCTGGCGGTCGGGACCGAGGTCCGGGCTGGCGGTCGGGACCGAGGTCCGGGCTGGCGGTCGGGACCGAGGTCCGGGCTGGCGGTCGGGACCGAGGTCCGGGCTGGCGGTCGGGACCGAGCTCCGGGCTGGCGGTCGGGACCGAGCTCCGGGGTGGCGGTCGGGACCGAGCTCCGGGGTGGCGGTCGGGACCGAGCTCCGGGGTGGCGGTCGGGACCGAGGTCCGGGGTGGCGATCGGGACCGAGCTCCGGGGTGGCGGTCGGGACCGAGCTCCGGGGTGGCGGTCGGGACCGAGCTCCGGGGTGGCGGTCGGGACCGAGCTCCGGGGTGGCGGTCGGGACCGAGCTCCGGGGTGGCGGTCGGGACCGAGCTCCGGGGTGGCGGTCGGGACCGAGCTCCGGGGTGGCGGTCGGGACCGAGCTCCGGGGTGGCGGTCGGGACCGCGCTCCGGGGTGGCGGTCGGGACCGAGCTCCGGGGTGGCGGTCGGGACCGAGCTCCGGGCTGGCGGTCGGGACCGAGGTCCGGGCTGGCGGTCGGGACCGAGGTCCGGGCTGGCGGTCGGGACCGAGGTCCGGGCTGGCGGTCGGGACCGAGGTCCGGGCTGGCGGTCGGGACCGAGGTCCGGGCTGGCGGTCGGGACCGAGGTCCGGGCTGGCGGTCGGGACCGAGGTCCGGGCTGGCGGTCGGGACCGAGGTCCGGGCTGGCGGTCGGGACCGAGGTCCGGGCTGGCGGTCGGGACCGAGGTCCGGGCTGGCGGTCGGGACCGAGGTCCGGGCTGGCGGTCGGGACCGAGGTCCGGGCTGGCGGTCGGGACCGAGCTCCGGGCTGGCGGTCGGGACCGAGCTCCGGGCTGGCGGTCGGGACCGAGCTCCGGGCTGGCGGTCGGGACCGAGGTCCGGGCTGGCGGTCGGGACCGAGGTCCGGGCTGGCGGTCGGGACCGAGGTCCGGGCTGGCGGTCGGGACCGAGCTCCGGGGTGGCTGCCGGGACCGAGCTCCGGGGTGGCGGTCGGGACCGAGCTCCGGGCTGGCGGTCGGGACCGAGCTCCGGGCTGGCGGTCGGGACCGAGCTCCGGGGTGGCGGTCGGGACCGAGCTCCGGGGTGGCGGTCGGGACCGAGCTCCGGGGTGGCGGTCGGGACCGAGCTCCGGGGTGGCGGTCGGGACCGAGCTCCGGGCTGGCGGTCGGGACCGAGGTGCGGGCTGGCGGTCGGGACCGAGGTCCGGGCTGGCGGTCGGGACCGAGGTCCGGGCTGGCGGTCGGGACCGAGGTCCGGGCTGGCGGTCGGGACCGAGGTCCGGGCTGGCGGTCGGGACCCGGGTCGGGGGAGGCGGTCGGAACCAGGGTCGGGGGAGGCGGTCGGAAGCAGGGTCGGGGGTGGCGTTCGGAACCGAGGTCCGGGGTGGCGGTCGGGACCGAGCTCCGGGGTGGCGGTCGGGACCGAGCTCCGGGGTGGCGGTCGGGACCGAACTCCGGGGTGGCGGTCGGGACCGAGCTCCGGGGTGGCGGTCGGGACCGAGCTCCGGGGTGGCGGTCGGGACCGAGCTCCGGGGTGGCGGTCGGGACCAAGGTCGGGGGAGGCGGTCGGAACCAAGGTCGGGGGAGGCGGTCGGAAGCAGGGTCGGGGGTGGCGTTCGGAACCAAGGCCCGGGGTGGCGGTCGGGCCCAAGGTCCGGGGTGGCGGTCGGAACCACGGTCCGGGATGGCGGACGGAAACAAGGTCCGGGGTGGCGTTCGGAACCAACGTCCGGTACTGCGGTCGGAACCAAGGGCCGGGAGGGCGGTGGCGGTGGAAAGCAGGGTCCAGGGTGGCGTTCGGGACCGAGGTCCGGGCTGGCGGTCGGGACCGAGGTCCGGGCTGGCGGTCGGGACCGAGGTCCGGGCTGGCGGTCGGGACCGAGGTCCGGGCTGGCGGTCGGGACCGAGGTCCGGGCTGGCGGTCGGGACCGAGGTCCGGGCTGGCGGTCGGGACCGAGGTCCGGGCTGGCGGTCGGGACCGAGGTCCGGGCTGGCGGTCGGGACCGAGGTCCGGGCTGGCGGTCGGGACCGAGGTCCGGGCTGGCGGTCGGGACCGAGGTCCGGGCTGGCGGTCGGGACCGAGGTCCGGGCTGGCGGTCGGGACCGAGGTCCGGGCTGGCGGTCGGGACCGAGGTCCGGGCTGGCGGTCGGGACCGAGGTCCGGGCTGGCGGTCGGGACCGAGGTCCGGGCTGGCGGTCGGGACCGAGGTCCGGGCTGGCGGTCGGGACCGAGGTCCGGGCTGGCGGTCGGGACCGAGGTCCGGGCTGGCGGTCGGGACCGAGGTCCGGGCTGGCGGTCGGGACCGAGGTCCGGGCTGGCGGTCGGGACCGAGGTCCGGGCTGGCGGTCGGGACCGAGGTCCGGGCTGGCGGTCGGGACCGAGGTCCGGGCTGGCGGTCGGGACCGAGGTCCGGGCTGGCGGTCGGGACCGAGGTCCGGGCTGGCGGTCGGGACCGAGGTCCGGGCTGGCGGTCGGGACCGAGGTCCGGGCTGGCGGTCGGGACCGAGGTCCGGGCTGGCGGTCGGGACCGAGGTCCGGGCTGGCGGTCGGGACCGAGGTCCGGGCTGGCGGTCGGGACCGAGGTCCGGGCTGGCGGTCGGGACCGAGGTCCGGGCTGGCGGTCGGGACCGAGGTCCGGGCTGGCGGTCGGGACCGAGGTCCGGGCTGGCGGTCGGGACCGAGGTCCGGGCTGGCGGTCGGGACCGAGGTCCGGGCTGGCGGTCGGGACCGAGGTCCGGGCTGGCGGTCGGGACCGAGGTCCGGGCTGGCGGTCGGGACCGAGGTCCGGGCTGGCGGTCGGGACCGAGGTCCGGGCTGGCGGTCGGGACCGAGGTCCGGGCTGGCGGTCGGGACCGAGGTCCGGGCTGGCGGTCGGGACCGAGGTCCGGGCTGGCGGTCGGGACCGAGGTCCGGGCTGGCGGTCGGGACCGAGGTCCGGGCTGGCGGTCGGGACCGAGGTCCGGGCTGGCGGTCGGGACCGAGGTCCGGGCTGGCGGTCGGGACCGAGGTCCGGGCTGGCGGTCGGGACCGAGGTCCGGGCTGGCGGTCGGGACCGAGGTCCGGGCTGGCGGTCGGGACCGAGGTCCGGGCTGGCGGTCGGGACCGAGGTCCGGGCTGGCGGTCGGGACCGAGGTCCGGGCTGGCGGTCGGGACCGAGGTCCGGGCTGGCGGTCGGGACCGAGGTCCGGGCTGGCGGTCGGGACCGAGGTCCGGGCTGGCGGTCGGGACCGAGGTCCGGGCTGGCGGTCGGGACCGAGGTCCGGGCTGGCGGTCGGGACCGAGCTCCGGGGTGGCGGTCGGGACCGAGCTCCGGGGTGGCGGTCGGGACCGAGCTCCGGGGTGGCGGTCGGGACCGAGCTCCGGGGTGGCGGTCGGGACCGAGCTCCGGGGTGGCGGTCGGGACCGAGCTCCGGGGTGGCGGTCGGGACCGAGCTCCGGGGTGGCGGTCGGGACCGAGCTCCGGGGTGGCGGTCGGGACCGAGCTCCGGGGTGGCGGTCGGGACCGAGCTCCGGGGTGGCGGTCGGGACCGAGCTCCGGGGTGGCGGTCGGGACCGAGCTCCGGGGTGGCGGTCGGGACCGAGCTCCGGGGTGGCGGTCGGGACCGAGCTCCGGGGTGGCGGTCGGGACCGAGCTCCGGGGTGGCGGTCGGGACCGAGCTCCGGGGTGGCGGTCGGGACCGAGCTCGGGGTGGCGGTCGGGACCGAGCTCCGGGGTGGCGGTCGGGACCGAGCTCCGGGGTGGCGGTCGGGACCGAGCTCCGGGGTGGCGTTCGGGACCGAGCTCCGGGCTGGCGGTCGGGACCGAGGTCCGGGATGGCGGTCGGGACCGAGGTCCGGGCTGGCGGTCGGGACCGAGGACCGGGCTGGCGGTCGGGACCGAGGTCCGGGCTGGCGGTCGGGACCGAGGTCCGGGCTGGCGGTCGGGACCGAGGTCCGGGCTGGCGGTCGGGACCGAGGTCCGGGCTGGCGGTCGGGACCGAGGTCCGGGCTGGCGGTCGGGACCGAGGTCCGGGCTGGCGGTCGGAACCGAGGTCCGGAGTGTCGGTCGGAACCGAGGTCGGGGGAGGCGGTCGGAACCAAGGTCGGGGGAGGCGGTCGGAAGCAGGGTCGGGGGTGGCGTTCGGAACCAAGGCCCGGGGTGGCGGTCGGGCCCAAGGTCCGGGGTGGCGGTCGGAACCACGGTCCGGGATGGCGGACGGAAACAAGGTCCGGGGTGGCGTTCGGAACCAACGTCCGGTAATGCGGTCGGAACCAAGGGCCGGGAGGGCGGTGGCGGTGGAAAGCAGGGTCCAGGGTGGCGTTCGGGACCGAGCTCCGGGCTGGCGGTCGGGACCGAGGTCCGGGCTGGCGGTCGGGACCGAGGTCCGGGCTGGCGGTCGGGACCGAGGTCCGGGCTGGCGGTCGGGACCGAGCTCCGGGGTGGCGGTCGGGACCGAGCTCCGGGGTGGCGGTCGGGACCGAGCTCCGGGGTGGCGGTCGGGACCAAGGTCGGGGGAGGCGGTCGGAACCAAGGTCGGGGGAGGCGGTCGGAAGCAGGGTCGGGGGTGGCGTTCGGAACCAGGGCCCGGGGTGGCGGTCGGGCCCAAGGTCCGGGGTGGCGGTCGGAACCACGGTCCGGGATGGCGGACGGAAACAAGGTCCGGGGTGGCGTTCGGAACCAACGTCCGGTAATGCGGTCGGAACCAAGGGCCGGGAGGGCGGTGGCGGTGGAAAGCAGGGTCCAGGGTGGCGTTCGGGACCGAGGTCCGGGCTGGCGGTCGGGACCGAGGTCCGGGCTGGCGGTCGGGACCGAGGTCCGGGCTGGCGGTCGGGACCGAGGTCCGGGCTGGCGGTCGGGACCGAGGTCCGGGCTGGCGGTCGGGACCGAGGTCCGGGCTGGCGGTCGGGACCGAGCTCCGGGCTGGCGGTCGGGACCGAGCTCCGGGGTGGCGGTCGGGACCGAGCTCCGGGGTGGCGGTCGGGACCGAGCTCCGGGGTGGCGATCGGGACCGAGCTCCGGGGTGGCGGTCGGGACCGAGCTCCGGGGTGGCGGTCGGGACCGAGCTCCGGGGTGGCGGTCGGGACCGAGCTCCGGGGTGGCGGTCGGGACCGAGCTCCGGGGTGGCGGTCGGGACCGAGCTCCGGGGTGGCGGTCGGGACCGAGCTCCGGGGTGGCGGTCGGGACCGAGCTCCGGGGTGGCGGTCGGGACCGCGCTCCGGGGTGGCGGTCGGGACCGAGCTCCGGGGTGGCGGTCGGGACCGAGCTCCGGGCTGGCGGTCGGGACCGAGGTCCGGGCTGGCGGTCGGGACCGAGGTCCGGGCTGGCGGTCGGGACCGAGGTCCGGGCTGGCGGTCGGGACCGAGGTCCGGGCTGGCGGTCGGGACCGAGGTCCGGGCTGGCGGTCGGGACCGAGGTCCGGGCTGGCGGTCGGGACCGAGGTCCGGGCTGGCGTTCGGGACCGAGGTCCGGGCTGGCGGTCGGGACCGAGGTCCGGGCTGGCGGTCGGGACCGAGGTCCGGGCTGGCGGTCGGGACCGAGGTCCGGGCTGGCGGTCGGGACCGAGGTCCGGGCTGGCGGTCGGGACCGAGCTCCGGGCTGGCGGTCGGGACCGAGCTCCGGGCTGGCGGTCGGGACCGAGCTCCGGGCTGGCGGTCGGGACCGAGGTCCGGGCTGGCGGTCGGGACCGAGGTCCGGGCTGGCGGTCGGGACCGAGGTCCGGGCTGGCGGTCGGGACCGAGCTCCGGGGTGGCTGCCGGGACCGAGCTCCGGGGTGGCGGTCGGGACCGAGCTCCGGGCTGGCGGTCGGGACCGAGCTCCGGGCTGGCGGTCGGGACCGAGCTCCGGGGTGGCGGTCGGGACCGAGCTCCGGGGTGGCGGTCGGGACCGAGCTCCGGGGTGGCGGTCGGGACCGAGCTCCGGGGTGGCGGTCGGGACCGAGCTCCGGGCTGGCGGTCGGGACCGAGGTGCGGGCTGGCGGTCGGGACCGAGGTCCGGGCTGGCGGTCGGGACCGAGGTCCGGGCTGGCGGTCGGGACCGAGGTCCGGGCTGGCGGTCGGGACCGAGGTCCGGGCTGGCGGTCGGGACCCGGGTCGGGGGAGGCGGTCGGAACCAGGGTCGGGGGAGGCGGTCGGAAGCAGGGTCGGGGGTGGCGTTCGGAACCGAGGTCCGGGGTGGCGGTCGGGACCGAGCTCCGGGGTGGCGGTCGGGACCGAGCTCCGGGGTGGCGGTCGGGACCGAACTCCGGGGTGGCGGTCGGGACCGAGCTCCGGGGTGGCGGTCGGGACCGAGCTCCGGGGTGGCGGTCGGGACCGAGCTCCGGGGTGGCGGTCGGGACCAAGGTCGGGGGAGGCGGTCGGAACCAAGGTCGGGGGAGGCGGTCGGAAGCAGGGTCGGGGGTGGCGTTCGGAACCAAGGCCCGGGGTGGCGGTCGGGCCCAAGGTCCGGGGTGGCGGTCGGAACCACGGTCCGGGATGGCGGACGGAAACAAGGTCCGGGGTGGCGTTCGGAACCAACGTCCGGTACTGCGGTCGGAACCAAGGGCCGGGAGGGCGGTGGCGGTGGAAAGCAGGGTCCAGGGTGGCGTTCGGGACCGAGGTCCGGGCTGGCGGTCGGGACCGAGGTCCGGGCTGGCGGTCGGGACCGAGGTCCGGGCTGGCGGTCGGGACCGAGGTCCGGGCTGGCGGTCGGGACCGAGGTCCGGGCTGGCGGTCGGGACCGAGGTCCGGGCTGGCGGTCGGGACCGAGGTCCGGGCTGGCGGTCGGGACCGAGGTCCGGGCTGGCGGTCGGGACCGAGGTCCGGGCTGGCGGTCGGGACCGAGGTCCGGGCTGGCGGTCGGGACCGAGGTCCGGGCTGGCGGTCGGGACCGAGGTCCGGGCTGGCGGTCGGGACCGAGGTCCGGGCTGGCGGTCGGGACCGAGGTCCGGGCTGGCGGTCGGGACCGAGGTCCGGGCTGGCGGTCGGGACCGAGGTCCGGGCTGGCGGTCGGGACCGAGGTCCGGGCTGGCGGTCGGGACCGAGGTCCGGGCTGGCGGTCGGGACCGAGGTCCGGGCTGGCGGTCGGGACCGAGGTCCGGGCTGGCGGTCGGGACCGAGGTCCGGGCTGGCGGTCGGGACCGAGGTCCGGGCTGGCGGTCGGGACCGAGGTCCGGGCTGGCGGTCGGGACCGAGGTCCGGGCTGGCGGTCGGGACCGAGGTCCGGGCTGGCGGTCGGGACCGAGGTCCGGGCTGGCGGTCGGGACCGAGGTCCGGGCTGGCGGTCGGGACCGAGGTCCGGGCTGGCGGTCGGGACCGAGGTCCGGGCTGGCGGTCGGGACCGAGGTCCGGGCTGGCGGTCGGGACCGAGGTCCGGGCTGGCGGTCGGGACCGAGGTCCGGGCTGGCGGTCGGGACCGAGGTCCGGGCTGGCGGTCGGGACCGAGGTCCGGGCTGGCGGTCGGGACCGAGGTCCGGGCTGGCGGTCGGGACCGAGGTCCGGGCTGGCGGTCGGGACCGAGGTCCGGGCTGGCGGTCGGGACCGAGGTCCGGGCTGGCGGTCGGGACCGAGGTCCGGGCTGGCGGTCGGGACCGAGGTCCGGGCTGGCGGTCGGGACCGAGGTCCGGGCTGGCGGTCGGGACCGAGGTCCGGGCTGGCGGTCGGGACCGAGGTCCGGGCTGGCGGTCGGGACCGAGGTCCGGGCTGGCGGTCGGGACCGAGGTCCGGGCTGGCGGTCGGGACCGAGGTCCGGGCTGGCGGTCGGGACCGAGGTCCGGGCTGGCGGTCGGGACCGAGGTCCGGGCTGGCGGTCGGGACCGAGGTCCGGGCTGGCGGTCGGGACCGAGGTCCGGGCTGGCGGTCGGGACCGAGGTCCGGGCTGGCGGTCGGGACCGAGGTCCGGGCTGGCGGTCGGGACCGAGGTCCGGGCTGGCGGTCGGGACCGAGGTCCGGGCTGGCGGTCGGGACCGAGGTCCGGGCTGGCGGTCGGGACCGAGGTCCGGGCTGGCGGTCGGGACCGAGGTCCGGGCTGGCGGTCGGGACCGAGGTCCGGGCTGGCGGTCGGGACCGAGGTCCGGGCTGGCGGTCGGGACCGAGGTCCGGGCTGGCGGTCGGGACCGAGCTCCGGGGTGGCGGTCGGGACCGAGCTCCGGGGTGGCGGTCGGGACCGAGCTCCGGGGTGGCGGTCGGGACCGAGCTCCGGGGTGGCGGTCGGGACCGAGCTCCGGGGTGGCGGTCGGGACCGAGCTCCGGGGTGGCGGTCGGGACCGAGCTCCGGGGTGGCGGTCGGGACCGAGCTCCGGGGTGGCGGTCGGGACCGAGCTCCGGGGTGGCGGTCGGGACCGAGCTCCGGGGTGGCGGTCGGGACCGAGCTCCGGGGTGGCGGTCGGGACCGAGCTCCGGGGTGGCGGTCGGGACCGAGCTCCGGGGTGGCGGTCGGGACCGAGCTCCGGGGTGGCGGTCGGGACCGAGCTCCGGGGTGGCGGTCGGGACCGAGCTCCGGGGTGGCGGTCGGGACCGAGCTCGGGGTGGCGGTCGGGACCGAGCTCCGGGGTGGCGGTCGGGACCGAGCTCCGGGGTGGCGGTCGGGACCGAGCTCCGGGGTGGCGTTCGGGACCGAGCTCCGGGCTGGCGGTCGGGACCGAGGTCCGGGATGGCGGTCGGGACCGAGGTCCGGGCTGGCGGTCGGGACCGAGGACCGGGCTGGCGGTCGGGACCGAGGTCCGGGCTGGCGGTCGGGACCGAGGTCCGGGCTGGCGGTCGGGACCGAGGTCCGGGCTGGCGGTCGGGACCGAGGTCCGGGCTGGCGGTCGGGACCGAGGTCCGGGCTGGCGGTCGGGACCGAGGTCCGGGCTGGCGGTCGGAACCGAGGTCCGGAGTGTCGGTCGGAACCGAGGTCGGGGGAGGCGGTCGGAACCAAGGTCGGGGGAGGCGGTCGGAAGCAGGGTCGGGGGTGGCGTTCGGAACCAAGGCCCGGGGTGGCGGTCGGGCCCAAGGTCCGGGGTGGCGGTCGGAACCACGGTCCGGGATGGCGGACGGAAACAAGGTCCGGGGTGGCGTTCGGAACCAACGTCCGGTAATGCGGTCGGAACCAAGGGCCGGGAGGGCGGTGGCGGTGGAAAGCAGGGTCCAGGGTGGCGTTCGGGACCGAGCTCCGGGCTGGCGGTCGGGACCGAGGTCCGGGCTGGCGGTCGGGACCGAGGTCCGGGCTGGCGGTCGGGACCGAGCTCCGGGCTGGCGGTCGGGACCGAGCTCCGGGGTGGCGGTCGGGACCGAGCTCCGGGGTGGCGGTCGGGACCGAGCTCCGGGGTGGCGGTCGGGACCGAGCTCCGGGGTGGCGGTCGGGACCGAGCTCCGGGGTGGCGGTCGGGACCGAGCTCCGGGGTGGCGGTCGGGACCGAGCTCCGGGGTGGCGGTCGGGACCGAGCTCCGGGGTGGCGGTCGGGACCGAGCTCCGGGGTGGCGGTCGGGACCGAGGTCCGGGCTGGCGGTCGGGACCGAGGTCCGGGCTGGCGGTCGGGACCGAGGTCCGGGCTGGCGGTCGGGACCGAGGTCCGGGCTGGCGGTCGGGACCGAGGTCCGGGCTGGCGGTCGGGACCGAGGTCCGGGCTGGCGGTCGGGACCGAGGTCCGGGCTGGCGGTCGGGACCGAGGTCCGGGCTGGCGGTCGGGACCGAGGTCCGGGCTGGCGGTCGGGACCGAGGTCCGGGCTGGCGGTCGGGACCGAGCTCCGGGCTGGCGGTCGGGACCGAGCTCCGGGGTGGCGGTCGGGACCGAGCTCCGGGGTGGCGGTCGGGACCGAGCTCCGGGGTGGCGGTCGGGACCGAGCTCCGGGGTGGCGGTCGGGACCGAGCTCCGGGGTGGCGGTCGGGACCGAGCTCCGGGGTGGCGGTCGGGACCGAGCTCCGGGGTGGCGGTCGGGACCGAGCTCCGGGGTGGCGGTCGGGACCGAGCTCCGGGGTGGCGGTCGGGACCGAGCTCCGGGGTGGCGGTCGGGACCGAGCTCCGGGGTGGCGGTCGGGACCGAGCTCCGGGGTGGCGGTCGGGACCGAGCTCCGGGGTGGCGGTCGGGACCGCGCTCCGGGGTGGCGGTCGGGACCGAGGTCCGGGCTGGCGGTCGGGACCGAGGTCCGGGCTGGCGGTCGGGACCGAGGTCCGGGCTGGCGGTCGGGACCGAGGTCCGGGCTGGCGGTCGGGACCGAGGTCCGGGCTGGCGGTCGGGACCGAGGTCCGGGCTGGCGGTCGGGACCGAGGTCCGGGCTGGCGGTCGGGACCGAGGTCCGGGCTGGCGGTCGGGACCGAGGTCCGGGCTGGCGGTCGGGACCGAGGTCCGGGCTGGCGGTCGGGACCGAGGTCCGGGCTGGCGGTCGGGACCGAGGTCCGGGCTGGCGGTCGGGACCGAGGTCCGGGCTGGCGGTCGGGACCGAGGTCCGGGCTGGCGGTCGGGACCGAGGTCCGGGCTGGCGGTCGGGACCGAGGTCCGGGCTGGCGGTCGGGACCGAGGTCCGGGCTGGCGGTCGGGACCGAGGTCCGGGCTGGCGGTCGGGACCGAGGTCCGGGCTGGCGGTCGGGACCGAGGTCCGGGCTGGCGGTCGGGACCGAGGTCCGGGCTGGCGGTCGGGACCGAGGTCCGGGCTGGCGGTCGGGACCGAGGTCCGGGCTGGCGGTCGGGACCGAGGTCCGGGCTGGCGGTCGGGACCGAGGTCCGGGCTGGCGGTCGGGACCGAGGTCCGGGCTGGCGGTCGGGACCGAGGTCCGGGCTGGCGGTCGGGACCGAGGTCCGGGCTGGCGGTCGGGACCGAGGTCCGGGCTGGCGGTCGGGACCGAGGTCCGGGCTGGCGGTCGGGACCGAGGTCCGGGCTGGCGGTCGGGACCGAGGTCCGGGCTGGCGGTCGGGACCGAGGTCCGGGCTGGCGGTCGGGACCGAGGTCCGGGCTGGCGGTCGGGACCGAGGTCCGGGCTGGCGGTCGGGACCGAGGTCCGGGCTGGCGGTCGGGACCGAGGTCCGGGCTGGCGGTCGGGACCGAGGTCCGGGCTGGCGGTCGGGACCGAGGTCCGGGCTGGCGGTCGGGACCGAGGTCCGGGCTGGCGGTCGGGACCGAGGTCCGGGCTGGCGGTCGGGACCGAGGTCCGGGCTGGCGGTCGGGACCGAGCTCCGGGCTGGCGGTCGGGACCGAGCTCCGGGGTGGCGGTCGGGACCGAGCTCCGGGGTGGCGGTCGGGACCGAGCTCCGGGGTGGCGGTCGGGACCGAGCTCCGGGGTGGCGGTCGGGACCGAGCTCCGGGGTGGCGGTCGGGACCGAGCTCCGGGGTGGCGGTCGGGACCGAGCTCCGGGGTGGCGGTCGGGACCGAGCTCCGGGGTGGCGGTCGGGACCGAGCTCCGGGGTGGCGGTCGGGACCGAGCTCCGGGGTGGCGGTCGGGACCGAGCTCCGGGGTGGCGGTCGGGACCGAGCTCCGGGGTGGCGGTCGGGACCGAGCTCCGGGGTGGCGGTCGGGACCGAGCTCCGGGGTGGCGGTCGGGACCGAGCTCCGGGGTGGCGGTCGGGACCGAGCTCCGGGGTGGCGGTCGGGACCGCGCTCCGGGGTGGCGGTCGGGACCGAGCTCCGGGGTGGCGGTCGGGACCGAGCTCCGGGGTGGCGGTCGGGACCGAGCTCCGGGGTGGCGGTC
This sequence comes from Mustelus asterias, assembly GCF_964213995.1. Lineage (NCBI taxonomy): Eukaryota > Metazoa > Chordata > Chondrichthyes > Carcharhiniformes > Triakidae > Mustelus > Mustelus asterias. Next base: position 2,927 of record NW_027593859.1, on the reverse strand, counting down.
GGGACCGAGCTCCGGGGTGGCGGTCGGGACCGAGCTCCGGGGTGGCGGTCGGGACCGAGCTCCGGGGTGGCGTCGGGACCGAGCTCCGGGGTGGAGGTCGGGACCGAGCTCCGGGGTGGCGGCCGGGACCGAGCTCCGGGGTGGCGGCCGGGACCGAGCTCCGGGGTGGCGGCCGGGACCGAGCTCCGGGGTGGCGGCCGGGACCGAGCTCCGGGTGGCGGCCGGGACCGAGCTCCGGGGTGGCGGCCGGGACCGAGCTCCGGGGTGGCGGCCGGGACCGAGCTCCGGGTGGCGGCCGGGACCGAGCTCCGGGGTGGCGGTCGGGACCGAGCTCCGGGGTGGCGGTCGGGACCGAGCTCCGGGGTGGCGGTCGGGACCGAGCTCCGGGGTGGCGGTCGGGACCGAGCTCCGGGGTGGCGGTCGGGACCGAGCTCCGGGGTGGCGGTCGGGGACCGAGCTCCGGGGTGGCGGTCGGGACCGAGCTCCGGGGTGGCGGTCGGGACCGAGCTCCGGGGTGGCGGTCGGGACCGAGCTCCGGGGTGGCGGTCGGGACCGAGCTCCGGGGTGGCGGTCGGGACCGAGCTCCGGGGTGGCGGTCGGGACCGAGCTCCGGGGTGGCGGTCGGGACCGAGCTCCGGGGTGGCGGCCGGGACCGAGCTCCGGGGTGGCGGCGGGACCGAGCTCCGGGGTGGCGGCCGGGACCGAGCTCCGGGGTGGCGGCCGGGACCGAGCTCCGGGGTGGCGGCCGGGACCGAGCTCCGGGGTGGCTGCCGGACCGAGCTCCGGGGTGGCGGTCGGGACCGAGCTCCGGTGTGGCGGTCGGGACCGAGCTCCGGGTGGCGGTCGGGACCGAGCTCCGGGGTGGCGGTCGGGACCGAGCTCCGGGCTGGCGGTCGGGACCGAGCTCCGGGCTGGCGGTCGGGACCGAGCTCCGGGGTGGCGGTCGGGACCGAGCTCCGGGCTGGCGGTCGGGACCGAGCTCCGGGCTGGCGGTCGGGACCGAGGTCCGGGCTGGCGGTCGGGACCGAGGTCCGGGCTGGCTGCCGGGACCGAGGTCCGGCTGGCGGTCGGGACCGAGCTCCGGGGTGGCTGCCGGGACCGAGCTCCGGGGTGGCGGTCGGGACCGAGCTCCGGGCTGGCGGTCGGGACCGAGCTCCGGGCTGGCGGTCGGGACCGAGCTCCGGGGTGGCGGTCGGGACCGAGCTCCGGGGTGGCGGTCGGGACCGAGCTCCGGGGGTGGCGGTCGGGACCGAGCTCCGGGCTGGCGGTCGGGACCGAGGTGCGGGCTGGCGGCTGGGACCGAGGTCCGGGCTGGCGGTCGGGACCGAGGTCCGGGCTGGCGGTCGGGACCGAGGTCCGGGCTGGCGGTCGGGACCGAGGTCCGGGCTGGCGGTCGGGACCCGGGTCGGGGGAGGCGGTCGGAACCAGGGTCGGGGGAGGCGGTCGTAAGCAGGGTCGGGGTGGCGTTCGGAACCGAGGTCCGGGGTGGCGGTCGGGACCGAGCTCCGGGGGTGGCGGTCGGGACCGAGCTCCGGGGTGGCGGTCGGGACCGAACTCGGGGTGGCGGTCGGGACCGAGCTCCGGGGTGGCGGTCGGGACCGAGCTCCGGGGTGGCGGTCGGGACCGAGCTCCGGGGTGGCGGTCGGGACCAAGGTCGGGGGAGGCGGTCGGAACCAAGGTCGGGGGAGGCGGTCGGAAGCAGGGTCGGGGGTGGAGTTCGGAACCAAGGCCCGGGGTGGCGGTCGGGCCCAAGGTCCGGGGTGGCGGTCGGAACCACGGTCCGGGATGGCGGACGGAAACAAGGTCCGGGGTGGCGTTCGGAACCAACGTCCGGTAATGCGGTCGGAACCAAGGGCCGGGAGGGCGGTGGCGGTGGAAAGCAGGGTCCAGGGTGGCGTTCGGGACCGAGGTCCGGGCTGGCGGTCGGGACCGAGGTCCGGGCTGGCGGTCGGGGACCGAGGTCCGGGCTGGCGGTCGGGACCGAGGTCCGGGCTGGCGGTCGGGACCGAGGTCCGGGCTGGCGGTCGGGACCGAGCTCCGGGCTGGCGGTCGGGACCGAGCTCCGGGGTGGCGGTCGGGACCGAGCTCCGGGGTGGCGGTCGGGACCGAGCTCCGGGGTGGCGGTCGGGACCGAGCTCCGGGGTGGCGGTCGGGACCGAGCTCCGGGGTGGCGGTCGGGACCGAGCTCCGGGGTGGCGGTCGGGACCGAGCTCCGGGGTGGCGGTCGGGACCGAGCTCCGGGGTGGCGGTCGGGACCGAGCTCCGGGGTGGCGGTCGGGACCGAGCTCCGGGGTGGCGGTCGGGACCGCGCTCCGGGGTGGCGGTCAGGGACCGAGCTCCGGGGTGGCGGTCGGGACCGGGTCGGTGGCGGTCGGGGACCGAGTCCGGGCTGGCGGTCGGGACCGAGGTCCGGGCTGGCGGTCGGGACCGAGGTCCGGGCTGGCGGTCGGGACCGAGGTCCGGGCTGGCGGTCGGGACCGAGGTCCGGGCTGGCGGTCGGGACCGAGGTCCGGGCTGGCGGTCGGGACCGAGGTCCGGGCTGGCGGTCGGGACCGAGGTCCGGGCTGGCGGTCGGGACCGAGGTCCGGGCTGGCGGTCGGGACCGAGGTCCGGGCCTGGCGGGCGGGACCGAGGTCCGGGCTGGCGGTCGGGACCGAGGTCCGGGCTGGCGGTCGGGACCGAGGTCCGGGCTGGCGGTCGGGACCGAGGCTCCGGGCTGGCGGTCGGGACCGAGCTCCGGGCTGGCGGTCGGGACCGATGCTCCGGGCTGGCGGTCGGGACCGAGCTCCGGGCTGGCGGTCGGGACCGAGGTCCGGGCTGGCGGTCGGGAACGAGGTCCGGGCTGGCGGTCGGACCGAGCTCCGGGGTGGCTGCCGGGGACCGAGCTCCGGGGTGGCGGGTCGGGACGAGCTCCGGGCTGGCGGTCG